>NC_056741.1:597029619-597214619 GCF_019279795.1 Protopterus annectens | reverse complement strand
TCCTTGCAGTAAGAGGATCTACTGTTCAATACTTGGCTTGAGCGCTTTCTGTGGGGAGTGTGCATGTCCTCCCTGCGGTCGAGTGACGTCTAGACATGCAAGTAGATGCATGCGTGAGTGTGCTGCCTTTGAAGGTTGGGCATCGGGCTGGCAACTCTGCACCGTAAAATTCCACTGCCAATTAATGGACTGGAGATCTGTGGCCACCCCTAACGGGGAAAAGCCAAAAGACTTCTGCCGTTGCTCGCTCTTGTTTTGTGACATTGCCCCTATTTTGCAATAAATATTTCAGCCCCTCTAAATTCTTGCATAACCATAGCTCCCTTTCATTTTCACCCTAATTTAAGATCCACTTTAATTTTATCCCACTCCCTAGTTCTATTTTCAGAAGAAAATTTGTTTTCTCATAGCTCCTGAATAATTTCCATTACCCATTCCTTAAATTCCTCTCTCTCCAACATATAGGTGGGAAGTGCCAATTTCATTACTGTGTGTTTTGGTAGTCATTGGCACATTCTGAAATAGGTATTGGGCATGTCTATTTCAATTTAATGTATATGCTCCTGTGAAATGCAAGTTATGTTTAGCCTAGCCCAGTTTTTTTTGTGGACTATATAAATTCACTCCAAACGATTAGTACTGAATTCACATATTCCATGCCCAGTATTTTCTTACATTTCTTTAAAACTCTACCTTATGTTTTCCTATCTGGGCCCCTCCAGACATATCTTCACAGCTGCCAATCAAATTCTAGTCCATTACTAAAAGTGATCCTTGCTGAAAGCTTATTTCTCCCAGAATTTTCTTAAGCTGTGTTTTATAGCAGTTTTAGGCAGAATGTAAATGCATGCTGGTGTAATCCCCCTCCCTTGCCAGTAGCCCCTTAGTTCTACATATCAAATGTTTTATCTTTGTCACTATTGGAGCTCCTCTTGCAGTTAATATTAGTAGTCTTTATTTGTCCCAGGTGTTCTGCTGAATAACCATTCTGAAAACCTTTCTTTATCAAATTCACTTAAGTTTTTTCCAGGTACATCTCGTAGCATACAGTAGACTCCGTTATCTGATCTCTCTAAGTGGCCATCAAATTTTTTGCCATAGTTCTAGCAAAAGACAATAGAGAACACTTCCGCCTCCTCTGGACTAAATGACACATTTGAATTTTAGACTATGTATATATTAGAAAAATGCATATTAACAAATATACTGTTGTAGCTGATTTACAACCTATAAATATTTTGTATGCTTTTTCTTAACCAACCCTTTTCTTCCATTCTAAGGTCCGGTCTCAGAGAGGACAGATAAGCGAGTCTACTATACTGTAGCTATTTGCACTATTCATTTTTTTATAGTTCACTACTCTCTTGTATGTATCTGCATGACTATTGCCATTTAAAGGTTTTACAGAAAGCATGATTTAGTTATTCCCAACTTTCATGTATAACAGCTTCGTCTTGTTTCAGCTTGTGTTGAATGTTTACACGGTTTGTCAAGTTGATCTTTCATACAGCTGTTTCTTGACCTATCCTTTTGAGCCCATGTCTCATCTTAAACGTTTTAGTGAAAGCCCTCCAAGAAAAAAAACCCACAGTGCCCCCTAAAACCTATTAAGTTTATATTAATGCACAATTATGTATATCTTCAAATATTGAAGTTTTACCTTCCTAATAGGAAAATGTGTCCCAAACTGGCAACTGTGCACTCAGTTGGATTAATCTAAGTGCTGTCTGGTTTTGTCGTACATTTATAGCTCTCCCAGCTGGGAAAAACATGAATGCTTTCCATAAACATTACCTCCTAGCCTTTTCTCTATCAAATTAGTTCCATTGAGACATGAGGACTAAGTTGCAACTAAGCATCCATTTGTTTGATAGAAAATAAGTCTTTAATATTAAGTGTTTCATTTACTTTCAACTCGTGCACGCCAATGGAGCACAGGAAGTTTGCACTAACTCCCAGTACTTTGAGCCTAGGCCTTTTGAAATCAAATTATGTCCTCACATTTTAAACAATTGTTCATGTGTCTGGAACCATAGCTGTTAGAGGCATAAATGGCAAACTCCAGTACAAACTATTTTTACAGTGGTAGTATTCTTTAGGTTTTGGATCTTTAAAGTAAGCACAGCAACTATTACATTTGTAGTATTTTATAAACTACAGTATCTCAGCAGCCACTCAAGTTACACACCCAGCAACATTTTATTCATCTAGCTGAGAGCTTTCATATGAGGCTAAAGAATTCTGTCTGCTACTTGCTTGTTGAGATTAGAAAAAAATGAAATTATAGCGCTCTAAATATCACAAATTTGATATCAGTTTACCTGCACTAGACAGAGGTCAAATTAATGCAGTCGAGTTTGCCATTGTTAGCTTTGATATCTTTTAAAACCTTGTACATAGTATGATTTTAGAATTATTGATGCAAATATGAGCAAGAAGTTTGACGCCTAGAGGCGTCGGTAGTTCACTGCAGATGCAACTGGAGGTGTCACTTGGATGCAGTGAGTTAAAACTTGTTACTAGATCAAGCTAAGGGCCTTACTCCAGTCATTCCCCTATGCCAGAATGAGAAACATCAATTTTTCTTTTGTCATCCTCTCTTGAACAGAATTTTCTTTTACATTGCGGAGCCCACTTTTCTTAACTGGATGGGGGGAGAAAAAAATGTTTACATGAGTATCTCTGTTGTATTGCAAAATAACTGAACTTTAGACTAAAGCATGCAAAGACTATCATGCAGTGTAAAATGTTTTTAAAACAATTTCCTTTCTCCCTCCTTCCCCTGAAAGTATTTTTCTTGACATTAATGACCTGAAGGTGTGGTATGCTAAAGTCCCCTACAAGTTTAACAGTCAGTTCAATATTTCCAGATTTTCTTCCGTCATCGTTCACAAATATAATCATTGACGTGGAATGTCACATTTGTTGATTTCAAAGTTACTGATTTTATTCCTGTTTCTCTATCTCCCAAATCCTGTCCTGCTTTACTTCCAGTGTACTCTTGATTTGATTTGTTCTAGTCATCTCGTGTGCTTTTTTTCCCATCTCAAGCATTTTCCTTTGGAACCTTGGAAAGGGTTTTACTGGCAAGAATGTGTGGTCTTTATCAGAACAAGAAACAAAACTTACGTCTGTTTCATAGCTCGCTTTTTGTTTGACAGACTTTTGTATTTCCTCTAGTGTACTATTTCAGAAAATGATTGCCCTCCGAGAATATTTTGAAGATAGTTGGGTATAGCAGTTTCAGTCTCGTACCTGCTTGTCAACATTATCTGAATAGTGGAATAAATTTACTCTTCTGCCTGATATGCAGTGAGTAATTCTTTACACACGGTCTCACTTGTACTTTTTCCTTCTGCCACAGTTGTCAGTTAACTCCTGGTAGGATTGCATGTTTACTTTTAAAGGTTCCGCTTGCTTTCTCATAGCCAGGTTTGGAGCATACACGCATTGTCCCTTTTCTGTTAACTCCTGCTGTGGAATACCATTCCAGTTGCTCATTTGTGCTTTCATAAAATTATTAGTCTGTTCCAGCATCTCTGGTATTGCCAAAAATTGCAGTTTTTTCCTGTGTATTTTGTCATTTAATTTATTTGAAACCTCTTCTTGAGCAATCTCCTTCAGCAAGCATTTTTATTTCGGTCTGATTTTTGCAACTTTTTATATTTAAAGCTTCTTTAAACTTTTTCCAGTCTTACTCCACCCATGTTTGATTTTATTTTAGTCGGGTCTATGTGCAGTTGTATACTTTCCTCTAGGTTATTGGAAGTCATGCCTGGAGCTTGCACTGCTTTTTGGTTAACAGCTGCAGTGCTCAGTGTTTTTTCTTTTGTAGCTGATTTTTTTCAAGTACTGTATTTTTTTCTGGCATCCAGGGAATGTACTTGCTATCCAGTTATTGAAATTTACTGAAATAAAGTTCACTGGTTTTCATTTCTTTTCACACTGGGAGAGCTAGTATTAACTTAGTGTGCAGTCATCTTGGAAGTAATCCCTTTTTGTCATTTGTCCTTTTTGAATGTCATGTTTATTTTGGGATGCCGCCAGGAGGGTTCATTTCTGGGGCAGTCCTGGGATTGCTTATGGTAGGTACAGCAGCCTGTACGCAGCTATTGACATGGTTGTACAGTGTTGGTGAGCAATTCAGTATAGGCTGTGGTGGTGCAGTGGTTAGTGTCACCTCACAGCAATAACATTTCTGGTTTTCTTGGCTGAGGTGCTTTCTGTGTAGAGTCTGTATGGCCTCCGTGGTCGTGTGGGTTTCTTCTGGGTGTTTTGGTTTCTTCCCGCACTCCAAAGACATGCAGTATATTGATTGGGTACTCTAAATTGGCAGTAGTGAGAGTGTGCAAGTAAGTGGTATGAATAAACTACAGCAGGAGGGCTAGCCACCCAGCAGTGTAAACCTTGTCTCGATTCACTGTTAGTGATACCCTGATCCCATGTGTAAAATGGGGAAAAAGGGGTTGATGGATGAAGGATGGGTGTTCTCTTTGGAGGGACACTGAATTTTAACTAATTGTTCCTTTTGCTGGTTTTAGTAGGATTATGGAGTTTATTTTAATTTCAAAGGAGACTGGTTTATGGCCTGACTTTACTGGGAGGGACAAAAAGTGTATGGGAGAATGGGTTGCAGCATTCTCCTCTTGAGAGCACGAGGTCCAGTATGTTGGAGTCTTAGTGGGCATATTCACTTTTTGATGAAAGGTTTATGAATTCTAGGAATCGCTGCCTGTTTTGAGGCTGTGTAGGATTCCCAGTTTATAGAGCAATTAGTGTCCCATGAGTAGGGTGTTAAGTTTGGAAAGTAAGGGTCTTCAGTAGGTTCAAGTATGCTTTGTCAGCTTCTTGGGACATGGGAGGGTAGCAAACCGTTGGCTAGGATACGGTACAAGATTTTGTTTATGGTAATCTGCACGTGGAGGAAATCCTGTTTGTCCAGCCTAGAGATATGCTGGTTATTGATGTATATTTAAATACCTCCACCTTTAGCCCTTGTATGTGCAGCAGCTGGAGAAAGTGTGAAAGGTGTTGCCGTGGTACTCTGCTCGTTTAAGCTAGTGTCAGTAACTGCACAGATGTCTTCATTCTCTAGCATGAGTAGGGCTTGGGGAGTACTGTTTTTTTAAGTTGCTGATATTCAGCAGTAACTGAAGTTGCATGGATTTTGCTGTGTCGGCAGGTTTGTCAATTTGCCACTGCCCAGAAAAGCACTATGGAGGTGGTCGTGGAAGGTAAGCCCATTCAGAGGGTTTTGGGAGTTGATGTCCAGCAAGAGTTGATACTTTAAGCCTACCCAGTTGCTTCTGTCCTCACTGTGGTCCAGTGATTTTGTCTGAGGTAGGTCAGCAATGGTGTACAGTTTATTGCACTAAAAAGAAAGCACAGCCATGTCCACCACTCTTTCTGCATGCAGAGAACCTGGTTTTGTTTGTTCTTTTTTGCTGTAACAAATTATTTTATGAATGTGAAAATAAGTATTTGGACTAGCATTCCACAGTAGGATTTGTTAATTGAAAGGGTGCACTGTTTGTGCTCCAGACCTGGCCATGAGAAAACAGCAAAGACCTGTATTAGTAAAGATGCAATCATACCAGTAGAAAGTTTATCCTGAGAAAATTGCAGGAGAAGGGCAAAGTCTTGAAATCTTGAGACTGTTTGAGGAAAACTATTAATCTGTTGATCAGGATTCGGATCTGCTCTGAATCTGCTGCTTATTTTAGACTTGGGACCCAACTTTCGAGCTCCTCCCTGTACCCACAATACTGTCACCAAAGCCCCAGATCTGTCTTGCTGTATTTGTGAACAGATGCAGGTTCCTTAGCTCTTGTGCATTTTTGGGGTGTTTAAGTAGTAGCAAAACTTTATATTTCAGAACTTTGTATTCAAAACTTCTCTAAATTTCCTCCTTTACCTGTTTTCAAGTTCTCTAGGGGTTAGGTTTGCCTTTTTTCTTTTATAGTCTTTACCATTGTTGGTATTCCTGTTTACCCTTTCTATAAGGATAATCTTTCTATTTACAGTTGTTGGTATTTTGAACTTTAATGCTGCTGTTTACCTAAACGAAACACACCCCAAAAAAAATTGCTGGAGAAATCCACAGGTTGTGTTTTTGTGGCCATAAAATTCCAAATTCAGATGCCCGTTAGGTGCTGGTCTGGATACCAGTTACAAGGTTTGTTCAACCTTTAATCTCAGGGCCTTTGCTGATCATCGTAACAAACTAATTTTGAGAAGACTTTTACCGGTTACTACTACAGGGGCTCAAACCCCTTCTAAACACAGTAAATCGGCTCCCCTTGAGCATAGGAAGCATTCTCTTGCAAAGTCCCCCCTGGTCTTTGGAGCCTCCTTCAAATTCAAGGAAAACTATGGATCCTAGTTTCTGGATCCTCAGTCCGGAACATCGGCTTTGAAGCCTTTGGATCCTAGACAGTACTGTAGTCATCACTAAGCCCTACTTCTCTACCTTCTGATCTTACAACCTCTGATCCTAAACAGGGTGCTTTTTATAGGAGTAACACGCTGTAGTATGCTTTAGAACTATTTCTTACCCCACCTTCGAGTTTGCTTTAGACACCCAATAAGCACATTAGGCCTCCTTCCACTTTCTCCAAGTCACCCAAAAGAGCATGTCAGAAGCTGATATGAGTAGGATAATGCAAAAGGGTTTTGGAGAGTATTCAGATGGGGTCTTAATTGTCCACTACTGGAATGGAGTATGCTTACAACTTCTGCAGCTAAATTCTTTCCAGTCTGCCCCATGGTTTGAGTCCTAGGATCAAAGACCCTGAGGGGTCCAGTGTTGGTTCAGAAGAAGACTACTTTTTCAGATTTCCTTGACTAGTTCTGCTCTGATGCTGTCTGATCAGAATGGGTCTGAGCCCAAGTGTCTGTGTTGGATCCGATGGGATGGGCTTTGCTCCAACTTTGTCGGATCCGTCCCCTTCTCTTGGAATCTTGGCCCTAGACTCTTTGGATCTGGCTCTGGTCCAGTGAGGTTCTGGGATCTGCCTTTGAGTTTTGACTCTGGGGAGGTGGCTTGGAGTTTATCCAGGATGTTCATCATGCATACAGCTGCAGTCATAACAGATGGGTTTTCCTGCCGTCAGGTGGGTCCTCGGTCGGCCGAATTCCAGTGTCTAGGTCCGCTGTCGGTTGTCGTCGCTTCTTCCCTGACGTCAGTGCGACAGGGGTATAAAAGAACCAGCCGACGCCATTTTCTTCAGTCTTTCTTGCCACGTGGTGCCCGAAGCAGAAGCAGTTCGCAAGTGCCGGTCGGCCAGCTCCTGAAATTACGAAAATTTTGAAACCGAACTTCTTGAAAGCCAAGTACCCTGTTGGGGAAACTTTTCTTGCCTCAGACCAATGTCAGACGAAGTTAATATTTGTATTTCATGTGGGAAGCAAATACCGCATAAGGATTTCCATTCTCTCTGTATACCTTGTTTAGGCCCAGACCACGACGTCTCAGTCTGACACTTTTGTGCTACATTCAACAAACGCACCATTAAGCGTCGGGCGGAGTTCGCCCAGCATTATTTTGGAAAAACATTTAACTATAATGTCGTCGGATACTCCGACTCCAGTTTTGTCTAAACGCAAAGATAAGGACCGACACGAGGTCCGCGGCCTCTACCGACACCACACCAAAGACTACACATGGTCCGGTTCTCAGCGAGGCGCCTACGCAGCCCCTGACCTACCATTGACAATTCATTGGCGGTGTCTCCTGTGCCCGAGGTCGCAGGCTCCTCTGCCCACACCTCGACTACAGATACCGAAGCCACTCTTGGCGTTGAACCACAAAATGTGGACAGGTCTATCTCCACTCAAGGTGTCTTCAGACCTTCCTCTTCTTTCTCCAAGGCTTTCACTAAGTCTAAAGCAGCCATGCACTCAGACAAGCTACACATGGCCCATCTCCAGGCCCCATGCCTAAGAAACAGATGCTTAAAATGGCTGAGGATTTAATTACTCTTATCAGAGGTTCTCAGCCCCCACTGGACAAAAGGCCTAGAATGGAGGAAGAATCCCCCTCTGATCAGGGCTCCATTATTTCAGAGCACTCTGATCAGGAACATTCTTACTCCCCTTTTGAAGACTCTGATGCGGAGTAGTCTATCTTTTCTGTACCCCCCCCCCCCCCCGAGGATTACTCATTTGGGGAAACTTTGCATACCCCAAGGGAACACTTCCACTGGGAAGGTCTGGATTATTCGGATTCCAAGAAAAGGCTCAGGGAATTTCTCTTGCTACCTCAGCACAAGCCTCTGGCTATACCGCTTGTCTTGGACATCGTAGATGATGTTTACTCGGAGGCCTGCCTTAACCCGGACTGTCTACCTCCAGCTTCAGTTAAGCCTGACTGGTACTACAGGGTTCCTGACTCTCACCAATTTCTATGCAAAAGCCATGCTGCTGACCCAGAAACCATCTCACAGGGCCCAAAGGGAGTTAAGGCCTCCATTGCTAAAAAATCCATTGCCTTCCGAGAGATTCCAGATCCTTAGAAAGGTGGGGAAAAAAGTATATACCTCGGCTACCTTATCCATGAGGGCCTTAAACTGTCACTTTCATATGCTAAAATACCAACAGTTTTTATCACAATTGAAAGGTAAAATGTCAACCTGAACAACCAGACTTGAAGGAGTTGCAGGATTTGATGCATAGTGCAGAACAAGTGGGTAAGCATACCTTAAAATGTGGTTTTGATGCTCTAGAGGTCTCATGTAGAGCTGCTGTTACAGGATCAGTCATACGTAGGCATGCCTGGCTCAAGAAACAAGCCTTGCCTGATCATGTCAAAGCTAAATTACTAGATGTCCCTCTTCGAATGGATGTACTATTTGGTGCTAATGCTGAGGAGGTATTAAGGAAAATGGAGGAAAAGGCTATATCAATGCAAACTGAGAATTTTTACAGGTTCAACCCCCACATTTTAGTAGAAATTGGCCTTCCAAAAACTGGTCCTTTCCTGCCACAGACAGACCCCAAAGAGGCAGATACAGGCGGCAGAGGACAATCCCAAGGATTGTTTAGAGGCAGACAATGGCAAGCTCCTGCGCAAAGAGGTGGTGAGGACAACTCGCAATCTTTCAGAAAGCAAACCCAATGACTTCCCCTTTGCATGCCAACCAGGTCTCAAATGGCAGCCCCCTTAGGAGGAAAGCTGGCATTATTTTCAAAAAATTGGAATATTGTCACAAAGGACAAATGGATCCTGGACATAAACAGAGGCTACAAATTCCATTTTCACACCCTTCCAAACATGAGGCATGCCAAACCTGCCACACAAAGGGCAGAGGCACAAAGGCAAATTACAGATCTCATAAACATGAAAGCTATTAGAGGTACCTACGCACGAACAAGGTCAAGGTTTTTATTCCAGTCTATTTCTGGTGCCAAGCAAGGGAAAAGATTGGAGACCTATTTTGGAATCTATCCATCCTAAACACATTTCTACTCGTACCAAAATTCAAGATGCTCACTCTACAGCAACTTCCCATGCTGGGCAAGGAGTCTTGGCTGGTAACATTGGACCTCAAGGAGGCATACCTGCTTGTCCCAATCAGACAAAATTGCAGAAGGTACCACAGATTTCTTGCAGGTTCAACCCATTATCAATTCTCTGCATTGCCCTTTGGCTTATCTACTGCACCCAGAGTATTCACGAAATGCCTGGCATCAGTAATTGCCTACTGCAGACTTCAAGGGATACAAATATACCCCTATTTGGACGACTGCCTGATCCAAGCGGACAGCAAGCACTTACTTCTTAAACATCTGGCTTATGTAATAATGTTATTGAACTCTCTGGGATACAGTGAACAAAAAGAAATCGAGGCTAATACCCTCTCAGAAGATAATTTTCCTGGGTGCCAATTTGGACACAAACACCCAGATGGCCTACCTCACGCCAGAGAAGCAGGGGCAACTATTTCAATACTTCAGAACACTAGCAAATTGCACCAGGCTGACTGCAAGGAAAATCCTGCAGGCTCTGAGATTCATGGCATCTTGCATCTTACTAATCCCATGTGCAAAGCTGCATATGAGGAAACTACAATGGTACCTGAAAAACCTATGGTCTCAACACAGCCACAGTTTAGAAACGATAATACTACTAATTCCATGTCTGCAAAAGGAATTTGTGGCGGGCTCAAGCATGTCAAACAAACACAGGTCTTCCATTCAGCAAGCCTCAAGCAAATCAAGTCAATCAAGTCATCACAACAGACGCCTCTGACTACGCCTGGGGGGCGCACATGACTGTTCGGTGCATTCAGGGCAAATGGTCCCAAAAAGAAAAGCACCTTCACATCAATCAAAAAAATGCTAGCAGTAATAAATGCTATTATAGTTTTCAAGGACCTTCTACAATCAGTTCAACTATTGATAAGAACGGACAACACCAAAGTTATGTGGTACATAAACGGAGGAACACATTCTTACCCCCTATGCAGACTGGCCATGTCACTTTGAAACAGGGCCATGGACTTAAAAATGGAACTACTGGCACAGTACTTGCCAGGCAAGGAAAACACGCTAACAGACAACCTAAGCAGGAATATGACAGATCCACACGAATGGAAATTGCATCCACAAGTTTTTACAGAAATCCAAGAATGGGGAAGGCCAGACATAGATCTTTGCCTCCCACAAAAGTCATCAATTGACAAAATTTTGCTCAAGGATCTTCCATCCAAAGGCCTGGAGAGTGGGCACTCTTTCAGTTGGACATCAATGACAGTTTATGCCTTCCCACCTCTTCCTCTGCTGCCCAAAGTTCTATTGAAGACCAGAGCAGACAGACCAAAGATTCTCATTGCTCCAGACTGGCCAAGGCAGCACTGGTACCCACTCCTGAGGAGCTTAACGCATTCCCCACCATGGACCCTGCCTCTAATGCCTCTTCTGATTCAGCACAGCTTCAAAACTCTTCACAGCCAGCTAAAAACACTCAATCTAGCTGCATGGAAGATTCCTTAGCAGCACAACAGGTCCTACTCTCCAAGGAGGTGCAGGATGTCATTTTGGAGGCCAGAAGGCCATCAACTAGAAAAGCTTACTTTGCAAAATGGAAACGTTTTTGTATCTGGAATGAGAAAAAGGGCCAGGATCCTGGAAAACTGAATTTCTCAAATGCTACAATATTTGGCTGAACTGCTAAGCAGTGGACTTTCTCCTCCATCAAAATCCATGCCTCAGCCATATCTGCAGAGTACAACACTGATCCACCTTTATTCTCACACCCGCTCTTGAGACAGTTCCTCAGAGGGGCTAGGAATTTAAGACCTCCAAGGAAACAACCAATACCTGCTTGGGATCTTAATTTCATTCTGGAAAAACTGACATTGCCTCCCTTTGAGCCAGCTGCCTCATCAGATTTGCAATATTTGTCCTGGAAAACAGCTTTCCTTCTGGCAATCACCTCAGCTCGTAGAGTTTCAGAACTACAGGCTCTCACGGCTGTCCAGCCTTTTATCATCTTCCATCAGGACAGAGTTTCCTTACAAACCAACCCGTCCTTTATGCCTAAAGTGGTATCCAGGGTGGCTTTAAATCAGGCCATACATTTACCTACTTTTTATCCTAATCCTCAAAACAAAGGGGAGAGATTACTACATTCCTTGGACATCCATAGACAACTGCGTTATTATCTGGACAGAACAAAGCCTTTCAGAAAATCAGAACAGCTCTTTGTGGCCTATGCGGTAGGAGCTCAAGGAAAGCCAATTTCCAAACACTCAAAATGGATAGTCCACTGCATACGCTTTTGCTATTCCTTTCATGGCAAAACTGTACCTACAGGCATTAGGACTCATTCCACCAGGGCCACAGCCACCTCTGCAGCCTTCCTCGGAGTTCCTACCAAGGATATTTTGGAAGCAGCCACTTGGAGTTCCGTGCATACCTTCTCCAAGCACTACAACCTACCATTATACTCCAAATCCAGAGCAGGATTTGCCACTGCAGTCTTGCAGGGCATTTTGGCTGCTCCTAGTGCCTACCACCCCTTTCTTAGCTTTGGGATTCTACCCATCTGTTATGACTGCAGCTGTATGCACGATGAACATGGTACAGTTTTGTACCTACCATAAATGTAGATGTTAGAGTGCTAATACAGCTGCAGTCCAGGTTTCCCTCCCTCCTTCCCCTCTTGGGACAGGCCTATAGGCTAACACAGCCTCATACAACATGATTGGGGTATTCATTTATGATGTATTTGCTTGCAACTACTGTATTTTGATTATATTGCACTGCATTATTACACAAATTTATGTATTGCCTTCATTCTGGTGGCACCTGACATCTGGGGCAAGAAAAACTGAAGAAAATGGCGTCTGCTGGTTACTTTATATCCCTGTCGCACTGATGTCCGGGAAGAAGTGACTACAACCGACGCAGGACCTAGACTTTGGATTTTGGCCGACCGAGGACCCGCCTGACGGCAGGAAAACCCATCTGTTATGACTGCAGCTGTATTGGCACTCTAACATCTACATTTATGGTAGGTACAAAACTGTACTTTTTCTTTTACTCCCCCAGCACAGACCACTTGCTATCCCTCCAGTTTTAGACATTGTGGATGATTACTTAGAATCTAGTCTAAATTCAGATTTTCTGCCTCCTGCTCCAGCCAAACCCGATATAGTGCCTGACTCTCTCAAATTCCTTTACAAAAGCCTTGTTGCTGACCCAGAGACAATCTCCCAGGGTCCCAAAGGGGCTAAGACTTCTATGGCTAAAAATACTGTACCCTCTGAAAGGGACTCCAGAGCACTAGATAGGTGGGAGAAGGTTTACACCTCAGCCACTCTAGCTATGAGAGCACTAAATTGTCAATTTCACATGCTGAAATACCAGCAATTCCTAATGTCCCAAATAAAACAAAAGATGAGCATGCACCCTCAACAGTCTGAATTCAAGGAAATGCAGAATCTGTTGCATGCAGCTGAACAGGTGGGCAAACGTACTTTACAATGTGGATTTGATTCCTTGGAAGCTTCCTGTAGAGCAGCTGTTACTGGGTCTGTTGTACGTAGGCATGCTTGGTTAAAGGAACAAACTCTGCCTGATCATGTTAAAGCAAAGTTACTAGATGCACCCTTACAGCAGGATGTCTTATTTGGGGTTAAAGCAGAAGTTTTAAAGAAAATCGAGGATAAGGCGGAATCTATGCAGACTGAAAGATTTCTTACAGGTACAACCCCCACGCTTCAGCAGAAATTGGCCAACAAAAAATTGGTCCTTTCTAGCTACTGACTGACCACAGAGGGGTAAATACAGACACCCAAGGAGCAGAGGACAAGCACAAATCCCTTACAAACCTCGACAATGGGGCACTGCAACACAGAAGGGAGGAGAAGACAGGTCCCTAACTGCTAGAAGACAAACACAATGACCAACTTCAAACTGCCAAGCAAAACTCTCTTGGCAGCTCCCATGGGATGAAAATTAGCATTTTTTACAGACTGGCGCATCGTCACAAAGGACAAATGGGTCCTAGACATTATCTCACAAGGATACAGATTCCATTTCCACACCTTGCCAAGGATAAAAGGAATGCCAAACCTGCCACAATCTATGGGCAGAGGCACAAAAACAAATCACAGCTCTCATGGACATGAGACCCATTCAACTGGTACCTACACAGGCGCAAGGTCAAGGATTTTACTCGAGGCTCTTTCTAGTCCCCAGAAAGGACAATGCTTGGAGACTCATTCTGGACCTTTCAATTCTAAATACCTTCTTGAAAGAACCCAAATTCAAGATGCTAACACTACAGCAGCTTCTTCCCATGTTGGGCAAAGCTTGGCTAGTAATGTTGGACCTCCAAGGAGGCATACCTGCATGTCCCTATCAGACAAACTTGCAGAAGATTCCTCCGTTTCATTGCCGGTTCAACCCATTACCAATTCTCTGCACTGCCCTTTGGCTTACCTACTGTGCCCAGGGTCTTCACAAAATGCCTGGCACACGGAATTGCGTACTGAAGACAGAGGAATTTAAATATACCCATACCTGGACTGCCTCATGCAAGCAGAAAGCAAGGACTTTCTCTTACATCTGACTTTTGTAAAACGCCTTCTAAGTTGCCTAGGGTACACAGTAAACGAAAATAAATCAAAACTAGTGCCCTCAAAATGACATTCTTGGGTGCCAGCTTGAATACAACGGCCCAGATGGCTTATCTGACGCCAGACAAACTACAGCTAACTCAGTACTTCGAAATAATGGCAACAAAGACCCAACTCCCTGCAAGAAAAATTCATGCTGGCTTTGGGCTTCATGGCATCTTGCATACTATTAATACCATTTGCAAAACTGCATATGAGGAAATTACAATGGTACCTGAAAAGCGTATGGACTCAACACAGCCACAGCTTGGAAACAATGATACCTCTCATTCCCTGCCTTCAACTGGAGTTTCTATGGTGGTCACAGGCATGTTACCTCAACAAGGGTCAGCCTTTCACCTTCCCCACAGCCAGGCAAACTGACAACAGATTCATCGTACTATGCCTGGGGAGCACACATGGCAGGACAGTGCATTCATGGCAAATGGACTACAGATCAAAGGCATCTGCATATCAATCAAAAAGAAATGCTAGCAGTACAGAATGCCCCAACAGTTTTCAAGGACCTCTTACATGCAGGATAACTAATAATGAAGATGGCTAATACCACAGTAATGTGGCACATAAGCAAGGGGGCACACATTCCTACCCTCTATGCAGACAAGCAATGACCTTGTGGAACACAGCACTGTCTTACAAAGTTGAACTACAAGCGCAATTCCTGCCAGGAAAGAAACACATTGACAGACTACCTAAGCAGAAACCTCATGGATCCCCACAAGTGGAAACTAGATCCACAAGTATTTGCAATGATAACTCAAAAATGTGGACACCCAGACATCTGTTTGCCGACCCCCAAAACTACCAACTTCAAAAATGTTTCACAAGGACATTCCACCCACAAGCTTGGAAAGTGGACACCCTCTCATTCAGTTGGAAAACATGAAGTGTATGCCTGTCCTCCACTCCCTCTTCTAGCAAAGGTACTGCTGAAAGTCAGATTAGAGGGGCCACAAATGATACTCATTGTACCAGACTGGCCACCCCAGCACTGGTATCAAATTCTAAGGAACATGGCCCACCATGGATTTTACCACAAATTCCTCACCTGCTCACCCAGAGAGACCATCAGATTCTACACAGCCAGCTAAAGTCTTTAAACCTGGCTGCATGGCAAATTACCTAAACAACCAGCCAACACCTCTATCCAAAGCTCTTATGGATGTTATTCTGGAGGCCAGGAGGCCCAGCACCAGGAAAATCTATTAAGACAAATGGAAAAGAGTTTGCGCCTGGAACCAAGCTAAAGGCCAAAATCCCCTTGATCCCAACATTCCTCATTCTACAATATTTAACTGAGATGTTGCACAAAGGACTTTCCTTTTCATCTATTAAGATCCACGCCTCAACAATTTCAGCTCATTACAACAAGGATCCTCCTTTATTTTCACATCCACTCCTAAGACAGTACCTCAGAGGGGCTAAGAACATAAGAACGCCCAGGAGAGCACCAACACCTACTTGTGATCTCGACTTGGTTCTGGAAAAGCTTACACTGCCACCCTTTGAACCTGCTTTTTCGGCTGATTTAAAATTTCTTTCATGGAAAACTGCCCTGCTACTAGCAATAACTTCAGCTAGAAGAGTCTCAGAGCTACAGGCGCTAATGGCAGTGGAGCCTTTCCTCATTTCTCATCAAGCCGGTCTCTCTACGAACTAACCCTTCCTTTATGCCAAAGGTGGTATCCAATGTGTGACCCTTAACCAAACCATTCATTTGCCCACCTTTTTCCCAAATCCCCAGAACAAAGGAGAAAGACTCCTGCACTCTTTGGACATTCACAGGCAGTTACGTTACTACTTGGATAAAATTAAGGCTTTCAGAAAATCTGACCAGCTCTTTGTAGCCTATGCTGCAGGATCACAAGGAAAAGCCATCTCAAAACAGACCATTTCAAAATGGATAGGACATTGCATACATTTGCTACACACATGGGAAAACGGTACCTGCTTACATTAGGTCCCACTCTATCAGGGCTACAGCTACATCAGCAGCCTTTCTCAGGGGGGTGTCAACTAAGGATATTCTGGAAGCTGCAACTTGGAGTTCAGTGCACACCTTCACCAAACACTGTCACTTACCTCTATATTCTAAGTCTAGAGCTGGTTTTGCCATTGCAGTTTTGCAGGGCCTACTAGCCTCTTCTAACCCTGTTTAACTCCACCACCCATCCTTAGCTTTGGGATTCAACCCAAGTGTGATGACTGCAGCAGGGTAACACGAACATAGTACAGTTTTGTACCTACCATAAATGTAGATCTTGGTGTTCACCCTTCTGCAGTCCAGGTTACCCTCTCTCCATCCCCTCTGAACTAGCTCGACTTATCTATACCATTCTATCCTATACAACATCTGTGGTGTATTTGCTTGTGCCTGAAGATATTATTTTATTTTCATATGTACTTTTTTATATAGCAGTATATATATATATATATATATATATATATATATATATATATATATATATATATATATATATATATATTGCCTTACCTATTGGGCACCTGACATCTGGGGCAAGAAAAACTGAAGGAAATGGCGTTGGATGCCTCTTGTATACCCCTGGCGCACTGACGTCAGGGAAGAAGCAACAGCAACCGACGCCGGACCAAGACTTTGGAACTCAGGCCGACTGGGACCGCCTGACTGCAGGATAACCCAAGTGTGATGACTGCATAGGGTGAACACTAACATCTACATTTATGGTAGGTACAAAACTGTACTTTCTCTGTAGGCAGTTCGAGGTGCACTTGTCCTTGCATATAAAAGCCTGGATACCATTTGCAGAATTTTCATTGGGGAAAATTATCATTTCCAGAGGATTTCATTCCCTTTTTTCAGGCTCCCCAAAGGAAATGAAAATATATCCCCGATGGTCCACCCAATGTGAAGGAGTTAGCAGCTCTGGAGATTCAAAAGCTGCTGGAAAGTCAAGAAGTCCTGCAGAACAGAGGATCTGGAATTTACTCCGTTCTTTTTTAGTTCCAAAGAAAACGGGGGAGCTAAGACCCATTTTGGATCTTGGTTATCTGAACCAGCTTGAAACCTCCAAATCTTGGATGGTCACTGTTCAGGCCATTCTGCCCCTCCTACAGAACTGGATGTGCTCTGGCGATCTTAAAGACTCATACTGTTGCATCATAAATAAACAGGCACTATAAGATACCTATTCTTCCGGCTGGAAGTCTCATTACTAGTTGCGCTGTCCTTCAATCTCAGCACAGCCCCCAGGGCGTTCACTAAATGCATGGTAGCAGCTCATCTAATTCTACTAGGATCGAGTGTTCATTTTGACATCTGGCTTCAAACCACTTCAACCAGGCATTTTTTGAAGAGTCAGATTTTATCTGGTTCTGGGAATTGATCAGTCTGGCCAAGTCGCATCTTTAGTCAGTTCATGTCTTGGGGTTTTAAAGAGGCTCAAGTAGCTCTTACCTTGAAATTGCACATCAGGCAGGTTTTCTCATACTTCTCCCCCAGCAAAAGTATGACTCAAAGCCCTAGGGTCAATGGCTGCTGCAGTAACTTTAATACCCACTACTGCAGTGGTGATGTTGCGGTAGCATTGTTCCCTCACAGTAAGATGTTGTCCTGTTCGATTCTCAGCTAGTGTCTTGTGTGGAGACGTTTGTGAATAGGTTGTACCTTCGTTGAAGGTTGTGCGTCAGGGCAGGCAATTCGGCATGTAAAAATCTACTGCCAATCAGTTCCATTGTGACCCCTAACCAGGAAAAGCCGAAAGTCGCATCTTGTCTTCATACGAGTATTCTTCAGTGGATTCTAGCAGTGTAGTGGTTTTGTCATCAACATCCCTTATAACATCTAAAATTCCCAGGTCTGCAGAAAATCCCTGCTTTGGTGGATACATGTATAATATATTTGCAGTGTCCATTTATCACCCCCCCAGGTTCTATTGACCATTGAGACCTCCCAGTTGGGTGGGTGGACCCTGTTGGGACAGACCATTCGAGGCATGTGATCCCCAGTAGAGACCAATTTGCATATAAATGTCCTGGAGATGAGCAGTGCTAGCATGGCAGTCCCTTCAGAGCCCTCTTGCAGTAGGAACTACTGCTATTCAAACTAACATGTCAGGTAGTCTGGTACATCAACAAATAGGAGGGGGAACCAGGTCTTATGCCCTTTACTGAGAAGCGATGTTTGGTGGGTGATTTTCCTCCAACCCCTTTCTTGCAGCAGCACACATGCCAGTGAAGTCTGGCATCTTGGTGGACAAGCTCAGCAGGACCATATTGATGCCTCATGAGTGGTCTCTCAACCAGTCAGTGCCAAATATCTCCCACAAATGTGGTCAACCATGCTACAATCTTTTGCCTCTCCTCAATAAATGCAGCAGGTTTATCCTAATTCCTCCTCAAGGGACATGCACAGAGGTGCTGTAGTCCACGTTTGGCCCTCTGGTCTTCTATGCTTTGAATTCCCCAAGTTTCTTTGAAAGCAAAACAATCCTGATTGGCTCCTTCTGGCCTTAGCAAGTGTGGTTTTCCTTCCTATGGTTTCACCTAGTATGTCCTCCTTGGACACTAGATCCCAGTCCAGACCTCCTGTCACTCTTGTCCGATATAACTCATCCGGATATTGCAAGCCTCAAGTTGACAGCATGGTTTTTCCAATTCCCGTGATGGCTAGGCTTTCCAATCTTTCCTCACCAGTTCGCCACATTCTTTCATATCGCAAACCTTTGACTAGGAAGAGTTAATATGGTAAACGAAAGGGATTGTCTTTTTGGGCTCAAGAGTTGGATTCTTTCACTGTTCCGCTCAGTTTTTAGATTTTCTTGCCTCAATCTTTCAAAGGGATTAGTTTCTCCATCAAAGCTCATTTAGTGGTCATCTCCAACTATTACATCAGAGAAGATGCTTCTCCTTTGCCTTAATCTAAGTTATGCAAGGCCTTTCTCAAAAGTACTTTCATACTTGGACCCCCAGTTAGGGATCCTGCTCCAGCTTAGGTCCTGACTTTGCACCATCAGCTAAAGTAGAGCTTGTTTCTTTCTTGGAAAAGTCGTTCTGGTGGTCATAACGTCAAGACAATTTTGTGGATTCCAAGCGCTCATTGAAACCACCATATTTGATTTTTCAGTTACTTTACGCATTAATCCTTCATTTCTACCAAATGTTGCTTCTGAAACAAATAGGTGATCAATTTACCAGTTTTTCCTCAATTTGACAGAATATACCATTCCTTTTGGATGTAGATAGGCAATTTTGCCTTTACTTTCACAGGGCTAAGGAATTTAGGGAAACAGATCAATTGTTTCTTTTCTAACAGTAAGCTGGGAAAACCAGTCCAACTACACTGGCCAAATGGATAACTGATTGTATTTCCTATGTTTATTCCTTAAGTGGCTTAACCTTGCCAAGACAACCAAAAGCGTAGTCAACTAGCTGTATAACCGCATCAGCTGCTTTTTTGATTTAGAGCCTCCATTGATATTTGTGCAGCTGCCCCATGGTCTAATGCTCATACTTGTATTGCTCAGTACATATTGGACATCTCCAGAAACGGAGCTGCTTTTGGTTCTGCTGTTCTCCAGAGCATCCTTCCATGATGTCTACCTAAGGTTACCCTAGCTGGGGACTGTCCCATTTGTTGAGAAATGAATAAAGATGACATCTGATAAAAAGTATTTGCCTTAACTATGCATCAGTTTTCTATTTCATTCAAACCCCCCCCCCCCCCACACACACACCCATCGATATCTTTTGGGAGAAATTTAATGGAATTGTTGCTAGGAACCATGGTTCCTGTTTCAGCTCCTGATCTTTTGGCTTTGTTTTCTGTCAAATCAGTATTGAGATACTTTGACATTTTATCTCATGTTGGCCTTTACATTCTTAGTGTATGGGGTCCAGATGTGGTGATCTGATCTCAGTCTACCCATAATGCCCTACCTCATTCCCATTACCTCATGTCTACTGCTTTCACGAACAGATGCAGGTTCCATGCTCTGTCTGTGAAGCTTGTATAGGGTTATAGATGTGTACTAGATTAATGGCCCTACAGCCTTTACAAGCCTAGCCCATAGGATTATTCTTGCATCATCCACCTGACCTTAGTTCCCAGTGCCTCTGTCAAAGCCACTGGAGTGATAATTGTGGTGAATTTTCTATTTCCCATCCACTCACGATTTCTCTTGAGGACCAGTGAGGCGCTCTGCTTGACAAGTATGGGAAGTCTATTCCATAGCATGGCCAGTCTCTGGGTTATTTACCTGTCCCTTCAGCATGTTATGTTGATTGTGGTAATGAGGTTGATGTCTCTGGAGTGTGTGGTGCGCAGGGATTGGTATTTCTTTAGATGTAGCATTTCTTTCAGCGCTGGGTCAGACATGGCTTTGTAAGCTAAGCAGAGACTGTTTCGAAGTAGGCAATATGAGACAGATTAGTTGAAGTTTTTTTTTAGTCTGTCCATTTAGGACAACTGTTTAAGGCTTTTGACACTTTTGGCCACCTAACCCGGACCAAAAGACTAAAGGTGGAGGTGTGTTAAGGATATCCACACCTCCAGGCTTGTTGCTCAGCATAATGCATCTGAGATTATTCAAGTACAACTAACTTTGGGCAAGACCGCAATCCAAATTGCAACTTGCTACAGATCCCCCACCATGCCCCAGAATTCCCACGCATTTCTTGATGCACTGGAAATATTAGGGTACAACCCAACACCCTAATATGTGATTTCAGCTACCCCACCATTAACTGGGAAATCTAGTGTACCAACTTTTGCTCAACATTTTTTGGAATTCATAAATTCCAGTGCCTTGGATCAACTTCTCCACACCTCTACCAGGGGCAGCGATATCTTTGACCTGGTCATTAACAACATGGGTGATTGGTGTTCCACACCAGAGGTCACTTCCTCTGTCAGATCCGACCATAAGCTAATCACCCTAGACATTTACATCCCGTCCCAAATAGGGAAACCACCATAAAAAATTTCTTCAAAGGCAACTTCATGCTCAAGACAGAAGTGGCAAACTTCACGACACCCATTCAGACGGACAAGAGGTATGACTGCAGAGTCCTACAGACGCACTTTATATGCACTTAAACAAGTGCATGGATTGTGCTATTCCTAACAGTACCAAGATGCTATCCTCAAAAAAAAAAAAAAAAAAAAAAAAAAAGCCTATGTGGTGGTCCATTTCCATGAACTCTGCAACAGAAGAAACTGCAAAAAAAAGTAAAATCCCATGATTGGGGGAACTCCCTGGTCAGCCTCTAAGAAGCTGAGATTCCTCAAAATCCTCCAAAGCTAGGTTGTGTTGTCTTGCGGCTTTTCCCGGTTAGGGGTAGCCACAGCGGAACTCTGGTCCGCTAATGATTGGCAGTAGATTTTTGTGCAGAGTTGCCAGCCCTGACGCACCACCTTCAATGAAGGTACTCCCATTCATGCATGTCTCCACACAAGACGCTCTAGCTGAGAATCTAACAGGACAACGTCTCACTGTGAGGCGACAATGCTACCGCAGTACCACCACCACAGCAAAATCCTCCAAAGCTAGCTAAAACAAAATCGCCTCTGATTGTAAAGACGGCCACAAAGCATTCTATAGCTGTCAAGAATCTCTGTGGCAACACTCTGATCTGCTCAGAGCTGCAGCACAGTGGCACTAAATACACAATCAACTGATATTGCAAACATCCTGGCAGGTTCAGTGCTAACTTTACCCCCTCTTACCTCCTAAAGGGCCCGTCTCTATACTGGAAGAATGCAAAGTTCATGTAATGGCTGCACAGGTAAAAACCAGTCTCCAAAGCCAAGAGCATAGCATCCATGGGACCTGACAACATCCCAGGCTGCCTTCTACACTAACTACAGAATGAACTGCCACCCCACCTAAGCACCATGTTCAGTCTCATCAGGCTTTGTGCCCACTGAATGGCGCACAGCAACAGTTATTCCACTTCACAAAGGAGGAGCCACCACTGATCCCAGGAACTATCGCCCTATTAGCCTGACAAGCCTGGTCTGTAAGGTCATGGAACGAATCCTCATGGAACTCACTGACATTGGTAACCTCCAAACTCTGGACCCCACCCAGTTCGGGTTTGTGAAAAGCAGATCATGTGTCTTTAACCTGATGGACTACTTTGAGGCAGTTACCAAAGCTGTAGTCTTGGGTAAGGTGGTTCACACAGCCTATCTTGGCCTTGCCAAGGCTTGACATCCCCCATTCTGGAATTATAGCTTAACTCACTAAACTAGGTATAAATCCCTACGTCACAAAATGGATTGCCAATTGGTTCACTGACAGAACCCACAGTGGTTTGAAGTCAGATTTGGAGTCTTCAACTTTTACAGTGACAAGTGAGGTACCACACAGTTCAGTCCTGGGGCCAAGTGAGGTACCACACAGTTCAGTCCTGGGGCCTCCTGTTTAGTATCTACTCTGAAGTACAGGCTAAGACAGAAGGCCTTTGGGTAACTAAGTTCGCAGATGAGTGCAAATTAGGAGTCATAGTTGAGTCCCCAAATGATGTGGATATCCTACAGAAGGGCCTCATTGAGACAGATGCCTGGTGTCCGAGCCATTCTCAAGCTCCATGCCAAAAAGTGCATTGTCATCCCCTTTGGTAAAAACTCTGTACTCGTGAACTACCACATAGGCGGCAGTCTACTTAACGCTGAATGTGTGATGAGACCTGGGGACCCAGATGGACAGTAGTCTCCTTTCATCACATCGCCACAGTAGTCAGGAAATCCTTCTACATGGCACACCATCACAAAAGGGTTCTCATTTAGGAAAAGAGGTTATTCCCCTTTACTCGTCACTCATTGTACAGAGTACAATACCCCTTTTGGTATGTACCTCAAGACAACTGGAAAGGCTGCAGAAATACGACCGAGGATTACCAGTCTTAGATGCCCTATGCAGACAGTCTCAAAAAACACCAGATTTACTCTGTCGCATACTACTACTTAGAGGCGATCTCTGCCCAACATACAAAGCTGTCAAACCCAGAGCTGTTGGACATGCTCCACTTAAAGAAATCCCAATCCCTCCAAGCTGTACACTATAGGGAACTAAACCTTGTCACCACAATAAACAGAACATGCTGGAGGGGTAGATTCCCTGTCAGACTTCCCGTAATCTGGAGCAAACTACCTATCTATGTCAAAGCTCCTCATTAGCATGCCAAGAACGGTTTTGATTGGATGGGAAATTCACCCTGTGGATCACCTCTGTGGCTCTGCTGGACAGGGGCACAGGAAAATAATCTTGGGTGGTGAAAGCCAGGGTACCTTTTTGGCTAGGCTTATATAGGCCCTAGGGCCAATGGCCTAGTACCTACTTATGATCCTCATTTTTGAGGTACTTTTGCGGCTTCTCCAGTTTTTGCAGGTGTTTAGTGAGGTACATGCCAAATGGGGAATTGTACTCTATGATTGACCTAATGAGGGAGAAGTAGAGGGAGGCAATGACCTCTTCCTGGATGTAAAACCCTTAGTAATGAGATGTGCCACATAGGACTTTCTGATCACAATGGCAATGTGGTGGTCAGAGAGGTTGCTGTTAACCTGTGTTCCCAGATCTCTTATAACGCCTTCTGTATTCAGTGGACTATCATCGATGTGGTAATTCATGGGAACCAGGTTTTCCCGAAGGGGATGCCTGCACATTTTTTGGCATTGATCTTAAGGCCATGGTTCTGACACCAGTAGTTTTCAGTGAGGCCTTTATGTAGGATGTCAGCATCACTGTGGGAGTTGATAGCTCCCAACTTGCAGTCATCTGCAAACTTTATCAGCCAGAGTCCATGTTGGCCTGGACTTCAGAGAAGTAGATACCAAACGGGAGAGGACCCAGAACCGAATCCTGTGAGACTCAACTCATGCCTGGTCGGCAGTCTGACTTGGCGTTGCCTACTTTCACACTGGGTTCTACCTGTGAGCTAGTTTGCAACCCACCTAGTGATGTAGGGGTTGATACCTATCTTAGTGAGTTTTTCTATGATTCCAGAGTGGGTAATGGTATCAAAGGCCTTGGCCAGATCAAGATAGGCTGTATGAACCACCTTGCCTTCATCCACAGCTCTGGTGACTGACTCATGATCTACCCTTCACAAAACCAAGCTGTGTGGGATCTAGAGTTTGGAGATTCTCTTGATCCTCAAGTCCACGATGATGCACTCCATAGCTTTGCACATCAGACTCATTAGGCTAATGGGGTGATAGATCCAAGGGTCTGTAGTCTCTACTCCTTTGTGGAAAGGGATGACAGTAGCAGTGTGCCATTCGGTAGGGGCAAAGCCTGAGGTGAGGCTGTGATTGAACAGGGCACACAGGTGAGGTGCCAGTTCACTATAGTTCATGTAGAACACAGCCAGGGATATTGTCAGGTCCCATAAACTGTATTTTTGGCTTTGGGTAATGCTGTTTTTTAACTTGGCAATCTACTGGTATTGTGACTGGTTCCTTGGTGTGTGTGTGGGGGGGGTAAAGTTGACACTGAATCAGTCAGCCATTATATTGGCAATGTCTGTTAGCTTGGTGTAGGAGGTACCATTGTGCAGTAGCTCAGAGCAAATCTGGGTATTGCCATGGAGATTTCTAACCACTATAGAAGGCCTTGGTAATCTTTATCTGCTGCAATTCTGCTTTCATGGCTAGCTTTAGAGGATTTGATGAGAGATCTTTTTCTTGAGTTTAAGGGAGTTTTTCCAGTCTTGGAATGGACTTCACCTTATTCCACATCTGTTTCCACCTGTTGTAGAGTTTATGGCAGGGGACCACTGGATTGGTTCCCTTTTATTGGAGGAGAGCATCTTGGTTCTATTTGGTATGGTGAGATCCATGCATTTGTGTACGTGTTCATACAGTGCATTGGTGTATGATTTGGCGGTCATGTAACTGTCCATTTGCTTGGGTGCCGTGAAGTTAGCCACTTCTGTTTTTAGGAGCCCAACGTTAGCTTTGGAGAACTTTTTCATGGTGGCTACCTTTGCAGGGGGAGTGTCAGGGATGTGTATTTCCAAGGTGATTAGTTTGTGGTCAGATCTAACCAGGGAGGAGTTGACTATTTGTGTAGAGCAATGGTTGCCCATGTAATTACCAGGTCAAGAATGTTGCTACCTCTAGTGGGGGTAAGAATGAGCTGGTTTAGGGCATTGGAACCAATGAATTCCAGGAAACGTTGGGCAAGTGTATTGGTACAACAGTAGTTTTCCCAGCTAATGGAGGGGTAGTTGGTCACCCAGTATTAGAGAGGTTGTACCCTAATTCTCCAGGGTGCTTATGAACGTGGAGTGAGGGTCTCTGGATATGGTTGGGAATCTATAGCAGGTTGTGATATGAATTTATTCGTTTTTCTATTCTAACTAATTCCTTTTACTAGTCTTCTGACTTCTCTGATTTTTCGCTGATCATTGGGTAAAAAAAAGAAGGTTTTCCTATACTATTTGATGGTATCTCTCCATTACCAGTGCTGGTATCTTCCCTTACTCCATTTTTTAGAGCATTTCCATATGTTACCATTACTAGTAATTTTTTTCTATTTGTTTAAAAAAAAAAGTTGCATGTTTTTTTTTTTTGCGGTCTCATTTGATAATGTGTTCCCTTTTTCTGTAATTCTGGAAGAAACAGGTTTTAGAAAATGCACTTGTGGGCATAATATTCCAAACTTGGATGCCTACAAGGAGTGTTTATTGCCATGGTGCTGGGCACTTGGACACTCCTTGTACAATCTGTTATACATTTAATCTTAAAGCCCTGGCAGATAGAAGGAACAAAGTATTTTTAAGGGGACTTTCCTCTATTTCAGTAGAGGCTCAACCCCCCTCAAACTAGCAAGTCTGCTCCTTTACAGCACTGCAAACTCTCTGAAGTCCCCTAGATCTTCATCAGAGCTGCCGTCAGAAACCCGGAATATCGCTGATCTGACCTCCTATGATCTGAAGCCTTCAATCTTAAGGCTTTGGCTGCAGCTCCCATCGAAAGTCCAGCAAAGAACTATCGTATACTAGAGTCCGTGTCTGCTGAGGATTTCAATAGGACATCCTCTCAACTAGCTACTCTTGCCTATATCAAACGTTTCGATGAGGTTAATCTCACATAACTTAAGGTTCTTAACGAGCGGCCAGTTCATGCCACAGAGCAAGGGCTTACTCATCCACCTATAGAGACCTGCCAGCTGACCCTGTGGGTGATAGAGCCCCGATTCCTTTCAGACACCTTTATTCTGAGGGTGTGTTTAAAGTCCTACATTAGGCCAAGAAACCTAATACCAGAAAATCTTACCTCTCCAAATCGAAGGGATTTTCACTTTGGTGTCTTACCAGAAACCAGGACCCACTTAGTGGATCCCTCTACCGTTCTGTTACGTTGTCTGTGTGAATTGCTTAATGCAGGCTTAGCTTATTCCTCCATAAAAGCACATATGTCAGTTATCTCTGCTTGTGACACTTTCACCACCCCTAGCTTCCTGATTTGAGGCCAAACTATTTAAGACTTCCTCCACATTAGACCTAGAACAGTCTCTCCACCCTGGGACCTTAACTTTGTGTTTGAGAAACTGACTCAAGCGCCTTTTGAGCCAGCCTCTTCTAGCTCTCTCAAACACTGTACTTGGAAATCTGTCCTCTTGGTGGCCATTACTTCCAGGTGTGTATCAGAATTAAAAGCCCTTACGGCTTCTCATTTTCTGTACTTCCACAGAGTCAGGGTTTCTCTTTAAACTTGCCCCTCCTTCATGCCAAAAGTAGTTAATGAATTGTCCTTAAACCAGGCCATTCATCTCCCCATCTTTTTCCCCTGTCCCCACAACAGTTGAGGGCATGCTACACACACACTTGATGTACACAGACAACTCTGGTAATACCTACGCAAGATCAAACCCTTTGGAAAATCAGACTGTTTTGTGTTCCACCCCCCTGCTCTGGGATTGCCTGTGTCCAAACAGACCATCTCCATGTTCATTGCATTTTGTTATACCCACCTTGGTAAAGCCCTTACATGCTCAAAGCTCACTCTGCAATGGCAGTGTCTTCCTCTGGGCATTCCTCAAAGGGTTGGACATCAACTCTCTTAGAAGCAGCTACTTGGGCATATGTTCACACTTTCACAACATTATAAGCTGGATTCCGTCTCCAGATCCAGGGCAGGGCTTGCCAGGACCATTCTCTGTCGTCTTGGAGAGTTCCTCTGTCTCTTCCTCCTCGCTTTCTGCATGAGCTTTTGTATTCTCTCATGTAAAGAATACTGCAGTAGATTAATAGAAGGACATAGACTAGATATTATGTAGTCCAATTTCGCCTACATTCTTACCTGTGGGTTTGGAGCCGAACCTCTGCTCCGACTCGGCCATAGGCCCATTTCAGTTAGAGGACCTAGTCCTCCCCTGTTTTGTGTAGCAGACCTGTTAGCATTTTTGACTACTGCTTTTGGTGCCCCTATTCCCTGGGCTAGGCCCGTTTAACTTGGGACCTAGTCCTCCCTGTGGTTATTCCATGGTCTCTAGAGGCTTTAGTTTCCTGTGCTCTGTTATTTTTGATAACTTTGGTGAAGGTGTCCCTACTGTTTTTCCCTGTGTGCATGTTCTTGCTGTCAGCATGTCCAAGGATTCTAAAACACTGGCCTCCAGGCTTTAAAAAGTGTTAAATGTAGTATGTCTTTGACGGATGGGCACTCAGTGTGCTTGTATTGCTTGGGGGCTATTCATCTACAAGAATCCTGCTTGTTCTGCCATGCTTTCAGTCCCCGTGTGCTGCAAGAGAGGAAGAACAAACTTATTTTAAAAGAATTGCTAAAACCTTCCCTTGAAGACTTGGAGAGGTGGTCTAGATGTTCATAGTGTTACACTGCTGCAGTCATCACACTTGGGTTATCCTGCCATCCGGCGGTCCCGCAGTCGGCTGGAGTTCCAAAGTCTTGGTCCGGCGTCTGTTTTTGTCGCTTCTTCCCCCCTGACGTCAGTGCGCCAGGGGTATACAGGATGCATCCGGCGCAATTTTCTTCAGTCTTTCTTGCGCGGTGCCTGAAGCAGTTGGCAAGTGCCGGTCGGCCGACTCCTGAGCTTTTCGAAGTTGAATTTCGGATCCGAAGTCTTAAAGCTAAGTACCCCGTTGGGGAAACTTTCTTTTTGCCTCAGACCGATGTCAGAAAAAGTTAATTGGTTTTCTTGTGGGAAGCAATTACCTCATAAGGACTTCCACTCCTACTGTATTTCATGCCTAGGCCCTGATCACGTCACTAGTCGGTTTTGTGCTAGATTTAACAAACTCACTATAAAAAGATGTTTTGATTTTGCTTTGCACTACTTTGGCCGAAGGTTCAGTTATACTATGCCATCAGATCAACTGACTACCGCAATTCTGAAAAAACGCAAAGACAAGGATGAAGACAGGCATCCGAGGTCCAAAACAGACTAAACCTCTTCTAGGCCAGTCGCCGGTTCTTTGAGGTGCTTTCGCAGCCCCTGACACCTGCTACCTCAGCCACAGGCCTCCTCAGACTCCCACTTGGAGAAAACTAGGCCTCTGGAAACTCAAGGAATTGGGCCTACAGAAATTAATCCCTCAGATGGGTTTGGAGCTGCTGAGCAGGCACCTGCTTTTGAGGGTGTTTTCAGACCTTCACAACTTGCCATTAAATCAACAGCCAAGACAAAGGTACCATTAAAGACAGAAACAAGAACCGCATTCTCCTGGACAGTCTTCCATGCCTAAGAAACAGATGCTTAAAATGGCCGAAGACCTCATTACTCTAATCAGGGGTTCCCATCCCCCTCTTGAGAAGGCCTAGGCAGGATACAGACCGACTCCTCTGATCAGGTTTCCATTTCCTCTGATTCCTCTTCAGACCAGGGATACACTCTAATTCTTTGAGGACTTAGATGCTGAGGAAATCTATCCCTTCAGCCTCTCCTCCTGAGGATTACTCTTTTTGGGGAAACTTTACATACCATGAGGGAACATTTTCCATTGGGAAAGTCAGGAATACTCAGAATCCAAGAAAAGGCTCAGGGGATTTCCTTATATTGCCTCAGCACAGCCCCCTGGCTGTTCCGCCTGTACTAGACATTGTGGATGTGTTCTCTGAATCCAGCTTATCTCCCGACTCTCTGCCCCCTGCTCCAGCCAAGCCAGATAGGTTAGAGTCCCTGACTCAAGTTTCTATACAAAAACCTTTCTGCTGATCCAGAAACTATTTCCCAGGGTCCAAAAGGGGTTAAGGCTTCCATTGCAAAAAATCCAGTACCCTCTGACAGATTCCAGAGCTTTGGATGGATGGGGGAAGAAAGTATACACGTCTGTAACTTCAGCCGTAAGAGCTTTAAGTTGCCAGTTTCACATGCTTAAGTACCAACAATATTTAATGGCTCAGTTAAAACAGAAAATGCTTGCTAGCTCAGAAGCTCCTGATTGTAAAGAAATGCAGGATTTATTGCATGCAGTTGAACAGGTGGGAAAACATGCTGTGCAATGTGGTTTTGATTCTTTATTAGAGGCCTCTTGTAGAGTTGCAGTTACAGGTTCTGTTCGAAGACCTGCTTGGTTAAAAGAACAGTTTTGTTGGTTTGAGTATTTTTAAAGGTGCTGGTTGTCATGGAGTCTGACCATTCCATACAGCTATCCCCTATTTTGGATCTTGGGTAACATGCTGAAATTGTGGCAGTAAAAAGGGATGTTGCTGAGTTAAAAAGGGGAGCTTACTCTGTTTATAGAGCTTCTTTCACAACCGTCCAGTGTGAATTTTCTTTTGCCTTTCCCTGAATCGCCTAAGGAGGATCGGGGTATTTCTTCTATGCCTAATGGTGCCAGCAGCCCTGATACTGCACCGTTCCGCCTTAAGCAGGGCAGGCAAGTTGCGGTTGCACAGATTTTTTGTGATGGCAGGAAATGTGACATTCTGGTCGAAAAGTTTCTGGTTGAGAAAGGGAATCATTCTGCTGGCAGTTTGAACAGGACTAATGGCTTTTCCAGTTGTGCAGTGCATTTTGAAGCTGCTATTGAACTTGAGGGTGAAAACAGGGGGCGACTTATCCCATGGGCGCCCAGGCAACTCTATCATCAAAACAGGTACTAAATCATCTAATCAGCACATTAATGCTTGTTGCAAGAGCAATGGAACTAACTTTAACAGGAATAAAGTGAGGAATTGCAAACTGTATCTACTGATGTCATAAACCGTGATATAGATACAAATGCACAAAACGGCACCTTTAAACAATTTAGTTATGGTGATATTAAACATTATTCCTTTTCTAGGTCAGCTTGTATTGACTCAAACCATTTAAAAGGAAAAAATCAGACTTTTCATTTTAAATTGAAAGACATGATTTTCATTTTTGAGAAGACTGTTGAAGTACAAGCTTTGTCAAATAGAAATTTATTTGAACGAATGTTTAAAGAAAAAAGTTGTGCCACAAGGGCTGAGAATTTTTAAGATGTCCTTCAAGGATGCATCTGCAGTCCTAACAAATGGGTTGTCCTGTCGTCAGGCAGCCCTTCAGTCGGCCGGATTCCAAAGTCTGGGTCTGGCCTCGGCTGGTGTCGCACTTCACCCGACGTCATCTCTGCTGGTTTTCGGGTATAAAGGCATCAGCCGACGCCATTTTCCTCAGTCTTTCTTGCCGCGTGGCACCCGAAGCAGAAGCTGTTCGCAAGTGCCGGTCGGTCAGATCCAGAGATTACTACTACAGAATACTACTTCGAAGACTTCTAAAAAGCTAAGTACCCTGTTGGGGACTCTTTCTTGCCTCAGCTGATGTCAGAAAAAGTGAATAACTGTTTAACTTGTGGGAAACAAATACCTCATAAAGATTTCCACTCTTACTGCTTACCTTGTTTAGGCCCAGACCACGACGTAGCAGCCTGTTTAGCCTGTGCTTCCTTCAACCGACGAACGCTTAGGCGTCGGTCGGAGTTTGCTGAACAGTTTTTCGGCTCAGATTTTGCGTACATTATGCCGTCGGATCCTCCGACTTCTCAAATTAAGAAACGCAAAGAAAAAGACCGACACTCGCGGTCTGCGGTTTCGGCCAAAACCACGGTTAAGCAAACCGCGAGTGTCTCTGTTTCGGCCGAAACCGAGCAAACGGGTCAATCTTCAGCCGAATCCATGACTACTACAGAGGCTCCTGCTACCCTAGTTGAATCGGCCTCTGAAGTTTTGCCTATTAATGTGGTTCCTCTAGAATTATCGGACACCATCCCTTTGGATGTCTCTACCCCAGCAAGTGGTGCTGCTAGGCCTCCTGCAGCCATGTCTATAAAGGCCTTTGCCAGGGCTAAAGCAGCCAAATCTGCTAAATCTGTGCCTGTTAAGCCCCCCTCACACAGGCCCAGTTCCAGTTCTCAAATGCTTACTCTGGCAGAGGATCTCATCTCATTAATAAGGGGATCCCAATCTCACCCAGACAGGGCCTCTCAGCCTCCAGAAAAGAGACCTAGAGCAGAGCCCCCTGAGCCAGTGTCCTCAGATTCTTCTGATTCAGACAATACAGACCATCCAGAGGCTCCTTTTTCTACTTATGAAGATTCCGATGCTGAAGAATCTATTCCTTCTGCCTCTCCACCAGAGGAATTTTCCTTTGGGGAAACCTTACATGCCATGACAGAACAATTCCAATGGCAGGGACAAGATTTCTCTGATTCAAGAAAAAGGCTTAGGACCTTTCTACATTTACCGCAACATAGGCCCTTAGCTATACCTCCAGTTCTTCCTGTTGTGGATGATGCATTTAATGATGTTTGCACTGCTCCTGATACTTTACCTCCAGCCCCTGCCAAGCCCGATAGGTTTTACAGGGTACCGGACACTCATCACCACCTATACAAGGCTCCCCTTGCAGATCCTGAGACTATCTCCCAGGGGCCTAAGGCAGTAGCTTCGACCTCAGCAAAAAACCCTCTCCCATCTGAAAGGGAATCCAGGTCCTTGGAGAGATGGGGTAAAAAAGTTTACACCTCTGCTACTCTCTCAGCTAGAGCTTTGAACTGTCAGTTTCATATGATCCAATACCAAGAGTTTATGCTTGAACTAAGAAACTGTCCTCTGATGATTCCTTGGATAAGAAATACGTTTTAGAAATGGTGAATAACATTCAGCAGGTTAGTAACCATTCTTTAAAATGTGGCTATGATGCACTGGAGGCTTCATTTAGATCAGCCATGACTGGCACAGTTATAAGAAGGCATGCATGGTTGAAAGAACAGGTCTTGCCAGATCATGTTAAAGCAAAGCTATTAGATGCTCCTATGGATAAGGTCAGTCTATTTGGTTCTCCTGCCCAGCAAGTAATGAAGAAATTGGAAGAGAAGGCAAAATCTGTACAAACAGTTAAAGATTTCTTACAGGTTCAGCCCCCAAGGTTTAGCAGGAACTGGCCTTCCAAAAATTGGTCCTTTCCAGACTCATCTAAATCTGAGAGGCAGGAATAGATGTTCCAGAGGCAGAAATCAATCCAGAGGAGGTGCCTACAGAGGACGCCAGTGGCAAGGCAATAACCAACGAGGCACAGACACAACCACTGCAACAGGACAATCACAGTGACTTGGCTCTGACACCGCCTACCAGGGAACAAATAGCAGCACCCTTAGGCGGAAAGTTAGCCTTATTTTCAAAAAATTGGCACTATATCACAAGAGACAAGTGGATTTTACAAACTATAGACCAAGGCTACAGGTTTCATTTCCACACCTTACCAGTAAAAAGAGGAATGCCAAACCTACCTCCAAATCAAAAAACAGAAGCTCAATTAACAAAGATGAGAGCTGTGGAAAGGGTACCACCTACAGAACAGGGCAAAGGATTCTACTCCAGACTCTTCCTAGTACCAAGAAAAGAGAAAAGTTGGAGACCTATTCTCGACCTGTCCGCCTTAAACACATTCATCATTGTTCCAAAATTCAAAATGCTGACCCTACAGCAACTTCTTCCCATGCTGGGCAAGGAGTGTTGGCTGGTAACTCTAGATCTCAAGGAGGCATACCTGCATGTCCCCATACGACCAAATTGCAGAAGATACCTCAGATTTATTGCAGGATCAGAGCATTATCAATTCTCAGCATTGCCCTTTGGCTTATCTACTGCCCAGAGTATTCACAAAATGCCTGGCATCAGTAATCGCTCATTGCAGGCTACAGGGAATCCAAATTTATCCATACCTGGACGACTGCCTGATACAAGCGGACAACAAAAGCAAGCTGACAAAAGACTTACAAAGAGTCATTTGCTTACTACAAGCCCTGGGATACACAGTCAATTTAAAAAAGTCAAGACTGATACCATCCCAAACAAGAACATTCTTGGGTGCAGAATTGGACACAGTAAAACAGATGGCATTCCTAACTGCAGAAAAACAAGAACAACTCCTCTTTACTTCTTGGCATTAACAAAGCAGAACAAACTAACAGCAAGGAAAGTACTGCAGGCCTTGGGCTTCATGGCATCATGCATAATCCTGGTCCCCCATGCCAGACTACATATGAGAAAGCTACAGTGGTACCTAAAGAATTTATGGTCTCAACACAGGCACAGCTTAGAAACCGAAATACCACTAATCCCATGCCTGAAACAAGAGTTCCTATGGTGGGCTCAAGCATGCCAGTCAAACCCAGGCTTGCCCTTCCACAACTTTCAAGCAAGCCAAACCATCACAACGGGCGCCTCAGACCTAGGTTGGGGGGCACACATGCTGGACAAATGCATACAAGGATTATGGACTCCAGACCAGCTGCACCTGCACATAAATCAAAAAGAAATGCTGGCAGTAAAACTAGCAATCCAGAATTTCAGACCATTCCTCAAAGAAGGCCATTTAATAAGGACAGAACACCACAGTCATGTGGTACATCAACAAACAGGGAGGCACTCATTCATACCCCCTATGCCGAATGACTCTGGACCTATGGAATATGGCTCTGAGCTACAACATCCAGTTACAGGCAATATTTGTACCGGGAAAAGAAAACATCCTAGCAGACATGTTAAGCAGAACTACCTCGGATGCTCACGAATGGATGCTACACCCGGACATCTTCAAGGCCATCACAAAGAAATGGGGAATGCCACAAATAGACCTATTTGCATCCCCACTCAATCACCAGCTCAAGAAATTCTGCACAAGGACATACCACCCACTTGCATGGAAGGTGGACTCTCTATCCTTCAGTTGGAAAGGCCTGACAGCATATGCATTCCCACCTCTTCCTTTGATGCACAAGGTACTACTGAAAATCAAAGAGGAACGTCCAAGGATAATTCTGATAGCTCCAAATTGGCCAAGACAACACTGGTATCCATTGCTGAGGAGCATGTCTCAGGGGAGAACGTGGACACTACCCCTGATGCCTTTGATGTTGACTCAGAACGACTACAACATCATGCATCCAAACCTAAAAACTCTGCAACTGACTGCCTGGAACATTACATAACAGCAACTAACCCAGATTTATCCCAAAGGGTTAAAGACATTATCCTTGAGGCCCGCAGACCTTCAACAAGAAGGAACTATGCAGGAAAATGGAAAAGGTTTGTCATTTGGAGTACTGAAAGAGGAAAAGATGCGTCAAAGATGGATATTGCTAACATCCTGGAGTACTTGGCAGAGCTTCTCCATACAGGCCTGTCTTATTCCTCCAAGATACATGCATCAGCTATTTCTGCAGAATACAGCTTCGATCCCCCTGTCTTCTCACATCCTCTACTCAGGCAGTTCCTCAGAGGAATCAAGAATGTAAAACCTCCTAGGAAACCACCATTACCAGCATGGGACTTGAACTTTGTGCTAGAAAAATTGACACTCCCTCCATTTGAACCAGCAGCAACAGCAGATCTTAAACACCTATCCTGGAAAACTGCTTTCCTACTGGCAATTACTTCAGCAAGAAGGGTTTCTGAACTACAGGCCTTAATTGGCAGTACAACCCTTCCTAATCTTCCATCAAGATAGTGTCCATGAGAACTAATCCTACATTTATGCCTAAGGTGGTATCCAGAGTGTCTCTAAACCAGGCAATCCACCTACCTACCTTCTTTCCCAATCCACAGAACAGGGGGGAAAGACTGCTGCATACCTTGGATGTACATAGACAGTTGCGCTACTACCTGGACAGAACCAAGGGCAATAGAAAAACTGACCAGCTTCTAGTAGCTTATGCAACAGGAAGGGAAGGAAAAGCAATTTCCAAACCGACAATCTCCAAGTGGATAGGAAATTACATAAGATTCTGTTACTCCTACCATGGAAAGCAAATTCCACAGAACATAAGACCTCACTCTACAAGGGCTACAGCCACTACCACAGCTTTCTTACGAGGAGTGGCTACCAAGGACATTATTGAGGCGGCTACTTGGACCTCCGTGCATACATTTGCCAAGCATTACAACTTACCTCTATACTCTAGATCCCGAGCAGGGTTTGCCACTGCTGTATTGCAAGGGATCCTAACTACACCATAATTCTTCTTCCTCCTCCCCTAGTTTGGCTATGGTATTCTACCCATTTGTTAGGACTGCAGATGCATCCTTGAAGGACATAGTACAGTTTTGTACCTACCATAAATGTAGATGTCCGAACAGGATAGCATCTGCAGTCAGGATTACCCACCCTCCTTCCCCTCTGTGGTACTCCTAGGGTATTTACCCTCCTTATAGCTAGCTAGGGGGGGGATCTCTTATGGTGTATTTGTTTGTATATATGTACATACATGCTTATTTTTTGTTTGCCTATTTTTTTTGGAAACATTGGCATTTACCCAAAATTTAGTTTTCCAAGAGGGCATCTGGGGCAAGAAACACTGAGGAAAATGGCGTCGGCTGATGCCTTTATACCCGAAGACCAGCAGAGATGACGTCGGGTGAAGTGTGACACCAGCCGAGGCCAGACCCAGACTTTGGAATCCGGCCGACCGAAGGGCTGCCTGACGACAGGACAACCCATTTGTTAGGACTGCAGATGCTATCCTGTTCGGACATCTACATTTATGGTAGGTACAAAACTGTACTTTTCCTTTTGGCATTTATTACAATAAGGAAAATGTTTGAGTTAAACGACCATGTTTGATAAATGGGGGCTTGAATTGATTATGAAAACGGTTTCATTTTATGAGAAAATGGAAGTTGAATTACAAAGGGAAGTAGAAGATTTGAATCAGATTGTAACTGATCTATTCGAACAACATCAGGGCTTGTATAATAAAATTTTAAACAGGGTGGACAGAAAATGTGATGGGACATTTAATAAAATAAAGCTGGCTCGAGATTTAAAACCGTATCAGAGTGGTAGAATATATCCTACTGAAAAACTTGTTTATAATCAAGGGAATACTGATGGCCTATTTTCTTTTAGGTCAGTTAATGAACATATTCTGGGTCCCACAGACTTAGAAATTACAGGGGAGGAAGAAAACAGTTTTGAAAGGGAGGAACTACCTTTTGAATATCAGGATTTTCCTTTACCTTGACTCTCCAAAAGAATAGCGAATCGCAAACCAGCGACTTTACAAGGTAGCACAGAAATATATGGAGGCCCCAAGGTGGTAGGGACCCCTGTTTTGAATAAGAAGCCTTGTAACAAGCAAATACAAAACGTTTTGAATGGTTTTAATATTTACAACTATACAAATAAAGAAATTTCACCAGAATACTTTTCCCTTTTTTCCAAAGGTTTTAAATTTGTACCTACAAAAATTCCGGATATTGCTGGTACATTAGTTGATATTCAACTTTATATGAGAAAGTTGAATTTACAATTATTACATTCTAAGGCTAAGAAAGTGGAAACAGATTCTTCTAAAGAAGTGTGTAAAAAAAAAAAAAAAAAAAAAAAAGTATGTTTAATCCCCCTTTAGATCCATTAATATGTTTGAGAAAGTAGTTAAGGATGATATTTACAAAATTTGGGGCAAACAAGATTTTTTATAACCTTAGCAACACAGAGAATTTTGTTACAAAATTTAAGAAATGACAAAAGCATACATGTAATGGCACTGGATAAAGGGGGTGGTACTGTTTTTTATTTAGTAGTACTGATTATACCAATATTATGCAGGGAATTCTATTTAACGTCCACAACTACTCCATATGTTCAAAAAATCAAATTCATATAGCATATCAGAATTGATAGTTTTCTGTATGAATATCTTATGGATCAAAGAATTACAGGGGTAGTTTATGATTTTTTAACTCAGACATCCTAGAATCTCTGGCATATTTGGTATACCCAAAGTACACAAACTTGGAAAACCCACCATTCAGACCTATTGTAGCAGCTACTGGGTCCAAAACACACAATTTGGCAGTTTATGTGGACAGGAAGATTAAACATGTTGTAGAAATGTGTCCACATCTAGTTAAAGACTCTTGGGATTTTCTTGGTCAACTAGGTAATCATATATGGAATGCTGGAGGATGTAATGGGATCCTATCTCGCCTACATTCATGACAGATGGGTTCGGAGCCGATCCATCGGCTCCGACTCGGCAACTAATACACTAGCACGAAGTCTCTCATTGGCTGGGCTACTCCCTATCCCAGGATGCACTACACCTGCTTCCCCAGATCTCGTTTGCCGCTTTACAAGCTGGACGTGGTCTCTACTTGGCTGGAGCTAAGTGATTCTTTTTACCTTTATTGGTCTTTGACCTTGGGGTTTTTTTGTCATATATTAACCAAACAGCTGTTTTAACAGCTATTCCTTATGATTCCTTACTATTTGTTACATTTGAGTGCTTGAGTGTCTTCTGGTACTTTATTTTTTCAGTCGGGCAAGGCCCGTTTAAGTTAGAGGGCCTTTGCCCTACCCTTGTGTCCTATTTAGCCTTAATTACTTTTTGTGGTAAATTGTTTTTTTTCGGGCCAAGCCCGTTTAAATTAGAGGGCTTTGGGCCGTTGGCCTTTTGTCTGTGAGGTAAACTTTTTCTTAAGTACTCGCGCCAGTGTGTCTTGCGCTTTTCAGTTGGCGCAATTCTGTTACAGTGCTTACTTATTGTGGTAAAGTCATACTTTTTGAAGGGCCTGTACTATGTCTAAGGAACAAAAGTCAGGTTTTAAAAAATGCACTCGGTGCAGTTATAAAATGTCCATCACAGACAGCCATTCAGTCTGTGTCTATTGTTTGGGGCCGAAACATCTGCAAGAGACTTGTAGCGTATGTCATGCTTTCTCTGCTAGAGTTCTTCAAGAACGCAAGAACAAGTTGATATTGAAAGGGCTTATCAAACCTTCTTTTGAGGAAGCCTTAAATCCTCCTGTTGCTTCCAAAAAGAAAAGATCGTCGGCACAGACAAGTCCGTCGGAGCCGACTTCTAAAAAGACAAAATTGACTTCTTCTTCGGCTCCACTGACTTCGGGGCCGAGGGTCGAAGGGTCTGCCTCGATACCTCCTACTTCGGCTCCATTGCCTTCGGAGCCGCAAGTTGGAGTATCGAGAGGTGAATCACCTCCATCGGTTCCAATGGCTTCGGAGCCGGTGGAAGTGTGCAGCTCAGACTCTTCCCCCTCGGCTCCGAAGAAGGCTCCTTCGGTGCTGATGGTGGTCCATGCTGTGGTGGAGTCGGCGCCGATAGAATTGGAGCCGTTTCGGAGCCGGTCCCCTTCTCTCTCTGAGCAGAGAGGAAAGTCTTCTCGAGTGTCTACCTCCTCTAAATCCTCGACTGTCAGATTCGGACCTGGATAGGGTTTTACAGAGGCTATTCCAATCTCCAGTGTTTACTAAAATGGTCTCGGCTCCAGCACAGTTTGCTTCGGAACCGATCCCCCCTCCAACACATTTGATTCCTCCTCCAACCTCTTCGGAGCCGTTGGAGCCGGTGGTGGTGGAGCAATGTGGAACCATACGGTCGGAGCAGAGACCCCTTACAGGCCTCTCTACTCCGACTGTGCTTCCTACCCTGTCCTCCGGTTCAGGGTTTGGTACTGCGACCTCTTCAGCCAGGCCCGAGGGGAATACTTTGGGATTGGGTGCTTCGGTGCCTAGTCTTCCTCTCGGAGCATCGGCTGCTGGAATTCCCCGTGCCATCGTGGCCTCTAGACCAGTGACCTCCTTGGATTCTGGAGGTCCGGCCTTTGAGGCCATGAGGAGCGCGCTGGCCTTGCCTTTGCCGGTTCAACAAGATTCTACCTCACCGTCCCTAGATTTGGAGACTGGTGCCTCTGTTCTGTTGCAGCCCCCCGGCAGCGGGGCCCCAGGGCCTGAGGATACCCCCTTCGGGTTCCTTCGGTGGTCCGTCCGAAACTGCTTCGGACGAACCCCCACGGAAGAAATTGTGTAAGAGGAAACACGTAGACTCCCAAGATGAGTATTACATCGGATACTGACGTCGATGACGCAGAAGGGTCCCCCAAATCCTCTTCGGATGATATCTCCTTCTCAGATATCTTGGAGATTCTGAGACAGAGAGGTGACTGGCAAGCCAAAACCCCTTCAGCTGAGGAGTCAGTCTTCCTCAAGGCCTTTGGGGCCCAGCCTTCCGCCTCCTGGGTGTCTCCGCCCTTCGATGAACTCCTTGATTTGGTTTCTCGAAGGGTGTGGGAACACCCTGATTCTGTGGAACCGGTGCCTGCGAGGCCCAATAAATTTGTCAGCCCCCCCCCCCCCAGAAGGAGTTTCTCACAAAGGGTGTGCCTGTAGATGCTTTGGTGGTGCCTTCTGCCACACAGCAGGACGTGGCAGAGGCTTCGACGTCTATTCATCCTCCTAATAAGGATTCTAGGAGTATGGATAGGTACGGGAAGCGTACCCTGTCCTCAGCGGCCTTTACCTTACGGTCGCTGAACTACTTATGTCATTTTTCGAGGCTCCAAAGGGATCTTCTCAAAGAGCTACATGACTCTCTTGTTGGTAATCTACCTGAGGCGCTGGCCCCGACTGTTGGCGCACAGATGACTACCCTCTTTTCTATAGTTTACTCTCCCCTTCGGCCGCATATGAGATGAGCCTCATGGACGAGTTGAGCAGCGGGAACAGGCGTTGCCCTCAGGAGACAAGCCTGGTTACGCTTGTGTTCGTTCACGGAGGCTTTCAAGTCTTCCTTCGCCGACGCCCCCTTTGATGGGTCATCTTTGTTTGGACCCAAGGTGAAGGACACACTAACTAGGTGCGAGCAGGAGGGCAAGACTTTGACTGCCGTTGGGGCCCGATTTTCCGCTCCTTCTAGGCCTTACCCCAAGGCTGGGAGAGGAGGGAAAATGTGGTTTAAAAAATCTCAGAAGTCTTTCCCTACTCCACCGACTGATTTCCCCCTCCAGAGGCGGGGGGGGGGGATTTTGGAAGACGCCGCCCCAGAGGTGGCAGAGGCCCCCGTAACTCTGGAGACCGCGATTCCTTTCGTGGTTCTTCATACAACCAGCGTTCCTGAGTTGTTGCCCGACTGTGCAACTCTAGAGCCAGTCGGGGGTCGCTTTGCGGCGCACCCACAAGCTTGGGAATCCATAACAAGCGATCAGTGGGTGCTTCGCATCATTACCGGAGGTTATATCATCCCCTTCAACAAACCCCCCCTTTCTTTAAGGGAAATCCCGGACGTACCACCCAGTCAGCGGGATCAAGCAGCATTAGAGGTTTCAAAGCTGCTAGAGAAAAGAGCCATCCAGCCTGTCCCCATCGACCAGATCGGATCAGGAACTTACTCAAAATTATTTTTGGTACCAAAAAAGACAGGGGACTTCAGGCCCATTTTGGACCTCAGTTCATTGAATCGTTTCGTAAAGAAGTTCAAATTCCGAATGGTCACTCTTCAATCTATTCTTCCTTTGCTGGAAAAAGATGCATGGATGTGCTCCATAGATCTCCAGGACGCTTACTATCACATTCCCATAGCTCAAGAGTCCAGGAGACATTTACGCTTCGCCTCGAGTCAGTCATTTTCAATTCCGAGCACTGCCCTTTGGTCTCACCACAGCCCCCAGGGTGTTCACCAAGTGTCTGGCAGTGGTAACTGCTCACCTGAGAAGTCTGGGATTCCAGGTGTTTCCTTATCTAGACTGGCTCCTTACTGCCACCTCCGAGCATCTACTACTCCAAGCGCTCAGAGCCACGTTCACCTTGGGCCGTTTCTTGGGGATCACGTTCAGTTTGCAAAAATCTGTACTACAGCCATCTCAGCGTATTACTTTCATAGGCGCAGACTTAGACACAAAAAGAATGCGCCTTTTACCGCAGCAAGAATTCAGGTGTTACAAGATCAAGTCAAATCCTGTCTCCCCCTACAAAGAGCCCCGGCCCATCGGATCCTACAACTGTTGGGCTCGATGGAGTCGACCATACTTTTGGTTCCCTTGGCCAGGCTTCATATGCGAATTTTACAATGGCTACTGTCGGTTCAATGGTCTTATCAGGAACTTCCCTTGAACCACTTAATCATAATCACGGAAAGTTGCCGTCGAGATCTGCATTGGTGGCTTCTCCAATCAAATCTCGACCAGGGGCGATCCTTTATACCACAACGTCCCGTTGCCACTGTGACTACGGATGCCTCCCAGGTAGGGTGGGGGGGTCATTACCTGGACAGGTCGGTCCAAGGCACATGGCAGATCCAGGAAACGCATTTGCATATCAATGTCCTGGAGATGAGAGCGGTACTATTGGTACTCCAAGCTCTCCATCACGCTCTCCCACAGGGCCCGATTGCTATCCTATCCGACAACATGTCGGTGGTATGGTACATAAACAAGCAAGGTGGAACCAGGTCTTACCCACTATGCAGAGAAGCCATGAGACTTTGGCACTGGGCGGCAGCTACCAACCGCTTTCTAATGGCAACGCACATACCGAGGAAGTCCAATGTGTTTGCGCACAGATAAGGCAGGACCATTCTCTTACCCACCGAATGGTCCCTCAACCAGGGTATAGCTGCGAAAATCTTCGACAGATGGGGTCATCCTTGCTGCGACCTGTTTGCCAGCCCTCACAATGCGAAATGCAGAGAGTTCTTCACACTGTTCCCTTCTCAGGGACAGACTCCCAGGGATGCTCTGACTCACATTTGGCCCCCCGGTCTTCTCTACGCCTTCCCTCCGTTCCCCCTCTTACCGAGGGTGATACAGAAGGCCATTTACATGGAGAGCGAGATGATTTTGATTGCCCCGCACTGGCCTCGTCAAGTTTGATTTCCTTTCCTACAGAGGCATGCGATAGAAGGTCCATGGTTTCTGGATCCGGTGCCAGACCTGTTGACTCATCAGTCAGGACGGCTTCATCAGTCTCTCAGGTCCCTGAAGTTGGCAGCATGGTTACTCCACTTCCATCCTTAGTCCGAGACAATGCTCTTTCCCCGGACGTGGTCCACATACTGTCTTCTCATAAACCTTCCACCATCAAACTTTATTCCAGTAAATGGAAAAGGTTTGCTTTCTGGGCTCAAGAACGGGGTATAGATCCTCTCACTGCACCAGTATCGGAGGTTCTGAATTTTCTGGCCTCCCTTTTTCAGTCGGGCTCTTCAGTTTCTACCATTAAGGTTCAGCTAGCGGCCATTTCTAATTTTCATGCTTCATTTGAACCTTCATTGATGTCTCAAACTTTGTAAGGCTTTCCTTAAAGGGGCTTGGCTCCTGAGGCCTCCTTTATCTCATCCTGTTCCCCCGTGGGATTTGAATATGGTTCTTGCTGCCTAACTGCCCGTCCTTTCGAACCAGCTGCTACCTGTGATTTAAAATTTCTGTCTTGGAAAACGGCCTTTTTAGCAGCCATAACGTCTGACAGGCGAGTTTCAGAACTTCAAGCTCTTTGTTCTGATCCTCCCTATTTGATTTTTCACAAGCATAGAGTTTCATTGAAATTAAACCCTGCATTTATACCAAAAGTGGCCTCCTCTTTCTGTATGCAACAAACTATAGAACTCCCTGTCTTTTTCCCAGGATTCTCTAATAACGCAGAATATACTTTGCATCAATTGGACGTACATAGACAACTGCGTTTTTTTATTTGAATAGAACTGCTCAAACGCGGAAATCTAATCAATTGTTCGTTTCCTTTGCAGCGAACAAATTGGGTCAACCAGTAACAAAAACCTCCATATCTAAATGGATTAAAGATTGTATCATTTTTATTTATTCACAAGCTAACAAAGACCTCCCCTTTCCAGTCAAGGCTCATTCTACCAGGGCAATGGCTACTTCCGTAGCTTTTCACTCCAAGTTATCAATAGATGATTTGTGCTGCAGCAACCTGGACTTCTCCGCACACTTTCATTTCTCATTACAAATTGGATGTGGTTTCTCGAGGCAGAGCTTCCTTTGGTTCCACAGTTCTCAGGAGTGTTTTCCAATGAGCCACCCGGGATGTAGGTGCTAGGGACGCTGTCCCATCTGTCATGAATGTAGGCGAGATAGGATCCCATTACATCTTTTAGTTATGTACTTACCATAACTTCGGATGTATGGGATCCATCTCACATTCATAAGTACCCACCCTCCTTCCCCCTTCCATTTGGATTTAGAGGAGCTGTAGTCCCTCTTTTCTTGGCGTTCTTTCTTGAAGAACTTTAGTTGGTTATTGTGACTACTAGTTTTTCTGTGTTTGCATGGATGTATGAAAGCGAACAAACAAGATCTGGGGAAGCATGTGTAGTGCATCCTGGGATAGGGAGTAGCCCAGCCAATGAGAGACTTCGTGCTAGTGTATTAGTTGCCGAGTCGGAGCCGATGGATCGGCTCCGAACCCATCTGTCATGAATGTAGGCGAGATGGATCCCATACATCCGAAGTTATGGTAAGTACATAACTAAAAGTTATCTTGTTACCATTGATGTAGTGGATTTGTTTACTTGTATTCCTAAGCATGAAGGGTTAGGTTATTTTGAAGAGACTTTATATAATTTGTCCGCTATGGATGGTGATTAAATCAAGCTTATTTGTGAAATGATGGAGCTTATACTAGACAACAATTATCTCTTCTTTGAGGGGGAGTATTTCCAGCAAGTCAGAGGGGTGGCAATGGGCGCTGCCTGCGCTCCAACCTATGCAAACATTGTTTTATTAGGTTGGAAGAGAAAGCATGTGTTGGGAAGTAAATATTTTGATTACATAAAATACTATTGTAGGTTTTTGGATGACATTTTTATTTTTTGGAAGGGAACAGCTGAAACTATTCCTTTGTTCATTCAATATCTCAATAGTACCACCAACTTTTTGAAGTTTACTTTCCAGTTTGATCACAAAATTAGCTACCTTGATACCCTTATTAAAGATTAGGATGAATTTAAATCTAAAATATATCGCAAGAAAACTTTTTGTAATTTACATTTTAACAGTCATCCTTTTTGTCAAAAGGAAAGTATAATTAAGGGTCAGACCATCAGGGTAGCTAGAATGGCATTTTCCTTGGAAGATCTCCGACCAGAGTTTTAACATCTAAAAAACATATTTTTGGAAAGGTGTTAACCCACTGGTTTGGTGGAAAAAAATTCTAAATGAAGTATATTTTGAATGGGGTAAGAAATATATACCCCTTTATTAGGTAAAGGATTAAATAAAAATAAAAATTCACATTTTGGGAATAATGTCAGAGAATTTAAAGAAATTAAATTTGAACACTTGCATTTTACAGTATAGCCCCATATATCAACAAGTTAAAGATGTATTATATAAAAATTGGAGCATATTTAAAGTTGACTGTGATAAATGCCAAGTTTTGGGTGAGAAACCAATGTTTACTACAAAAATTGGGTCTAATGTGAAAAGGATTTTAGAAAGTGGATCAAAATGTTTTGCAGCAGATATACCTACTAAGAATGGTACTAGACATTGTGGGAGATGTAAATATTGTCCCTATGTTTTCCAGGACATTAAGATTAGTTTGAAAAATCAGAACAATAGTATAGTTTACCCTAGGAGAGAATTGTTTTTCTAGCAAGTTAGTTTATATTGCTGTGTGACACTTGTACCTCCTACTATATAGGGAAGACTGAGAGACTTCTTAAAACAAGAATTTGAGCACTTGTATGATATAAATAACAAAAAAGTTACAAATGCTTTGTATAAACATAGCACAGTATGTAATTATACAGGTTTTCATTTTGCTACTTTAGATTTAGTTCATTTGGAAGACAGAGGTTGGCAAAATATATTATTGAAGAAAGAATTATTGTGGCAACTTAGACTTGCAGCAAACTGTCCCCCAGGCTTAAATGAACACATGAATTTGACACCTATTTTAAAGGAAAGGGCAGGAAAGGTTTAAGTAAAAGATGAACAGTGACATTTGTATACCTACAATATTTATTTCGAAATTTATGCTCTTTTTATGTATTATAAAACATAATGTTTTAAGATGTATGTAATTTTTTTTATTTTTGGTGCTATAAATCTTCTGGCTTTTTAAAGCTTAATTAGGTTATTGGGTGTGTTAATTTTGAAAATACTGAACCAATCATTGACTAGTAGCTTTTATATTAAAGCAGTTCAGCTTTTGTGTTTTATTCTGAAGTCGAGTTTTAACTGAAAGCGCTTAATTCTGTTTTTTCAATAAAGAAGGTATTGGACTCGCAACGAATAGTGCTTTTATTTGTGTTTAAAAGAACAGTTTACCGGAACATGTTAAGGCAAAGTTTTTGGATGCTCCTTTACAACATACCTTGTTTGGTGTTCAGGCAGAAGAGGTGTTAAAATGGAGGATAAAGCTAAATCCATGCAAACAGTCAAGGATTTCTTACAGGTACAGCCATCTCGGTTTAGCAGAAATTGGCCAACAAAAAATTGGTCCTTTCCACTGTCAGGCCACAGAGGCAGATACAGACGCCCAAGAGGCAGATCTCCACCCCACGGCTCAGACTACAGAGGGGCACCTCAACCCCAGAAGGTGAAGACAAGTCTCAACCTTACAAGAAACAGTCACAATGACTTTTCCTTGCGTATGCCAAGCACATCCCTTCTGGATGCCCCCTTAGGGGGAAAACTAGCACTTTTTTCTCAACTGGCAAACAATCACCCAAGACAAATGGGTCCTGAATATTGTCTCAAGGTTACAGATTCCACTTCCATACTTTACCAAAGCTAAAAGGAATGCCAGACCTGCCACAAAATCAATGGGCAGAGGCACAAAAACAAATGTCAGCCCTCATGGACATGAGAGCTATACAAAAAGTACCACAACAGGAACAAGGATTTTACTCTACGTTTTTGTCCCCAGAAAGGACAAAGCCTGGAGGCCTATACTGGACCTTTCAATTCTGAATACTTAGCTGGATATTCCGAAACTCAATGTTGACATTACAGCAGCTTCTACCCATGCTGGGCAAGAAGGCTTGGCTTGTTACTCTGGACCTCAGAGGCATACCTGCATGTCCCTATCGGACAGAATTGCAGAAGATACCTCTGATTCAAAGCTGGTACAATGCACTACCAATTCTCTGCACAGCCCTTTGGCTTATCTACTGCATCCATGGTCTTCACAAAGTGCCTGGCACCAGTAATTGCGTTTTGCAGACAAAGGAATTCAAATATATTCATACCTGGATGACTGCCTCATTCAAGCAGAGGCAAAGGACATTCTTCTACAGCTTCTGGCGCTTATGAACAGGTTGCTAATTTCTCTAGGGCACACAGTAAACGAAAAAAGTCAACTGGTGCCCTCGCAACAGATTACATTCTTGGGTGCCAGCTTAAATACAACTGCCCAGATGGCTTACCTCATGCCAGACAAGTGCAACTAACTCAATAAGTTGTCAATCTCTCCTTCATTCTTGCTGGATGGGGTTCGGAGCCGATCCTCTGCTGCAACTCTGCCTATACTAAAGCTAGAGAGCTATTAACGGCTTGAGGCTACCCTATATCCCACAATGCTAGGCGCCAACTACCCAGATCTCGTTCGTAGCTTCAGCTACGAGTGGAGTTTCTTACCGGCTCTGCAGGTTGGATTTAATATTTTCTTTAAATTTCTCTAATTTAGTCAGTTTCAGATAATTTATTACCCATTCCATTAGCTTTCCTTCTTAGCATAACATGTTCATCGTGCATACAGCTGCAGTCATAACAGATGGGTTCTCCTGCTGTCAGGCGGGTCCTCGGTCGGCCGAATTCCAAAGTCTAGGTCTGGCGTCGGTTGTCGTCGCTTCTTCCCTGACGTCAGTGCGACGGGTATAAAAGAACCAGCCGACTTAATTTTCTCCAGTCTTTCTTGCCGCGCGGTGCCCGAAGCAGAAGCAGTTTGCAAGTACCGGTCGGCCAGCTCCTGAGATTACGAAAAATTTGGAACCGAAGTCTTCTTAAAAGCTAAGTACCCCATTGGGGAAACTTTTTCTTGCCTCAGACCGATGTCGGACAAAGTTAATAATTGTATTTCTTGTGGGAAGCAAATACCGCATAAGGATTTCCATTCCCTGTGTATACCTTTAGGCCCAGACCACGACGTCTCGGTCTGTCGCTTTTGTGCTACATTCAACAAACGCACTATTAAGCGTCGGGCGGAGTTCGCCCAGCATTATTTTGGGAAAGCGTTTAACTATGTCGTCGGATACTCCGACTCCGATTTTGTCTAAAAAACGCAAAGACAAGGACCGACACTAGGTCCACGGCCTCTACTGACACCATGCCAAAGCCGACTACACGTGGTTTGGTTCTCAGCAAGGCACCTACACAGCCCCTGATTACCGACGACACATCTTTGGCGGTGTCTCCTGTACCCGAGGTCGCAGGCTCCTCTACCCACACCCCAACTACAGATACCGAAGCCACGCTTGGTGTTGAAACAATGTGGACAGCTCCACCTCCACTCAAGGTGTCTTCAGACCTTCCTCTTCTTTCTCCGTCAAGGCTTTCACCAAATCTAAAGCTACCATGCACCCTAAGAGGCCAGCTACACAGGGCCCATCTCCAGGCCCGACGCCTAAGAAACAGATGCTTAAAATGGCTGAGGATTTAATTACTCTAATCAGAGGTTCTCCGCCACCTCCGGACAAAACTCCCAGAGTGGAGGAAGATTCCCCCTCCTCTGATCAGGGCTCCATTATTTCAGAGCACTCTGATTATCAGGAACAGTCTTACTCCCCTTTTGAAGACTGATGCAGAGGAATCTGTTCCTTCTGTATCCCCCCCGAGGATTACTCATTTGGTGAAACTCTGCATACCTTAAGGGAACACTTCCACTGGGAAGGCCAGGATTATTCAGATTCCAAGAAAAGGCTCAGGGAATTTCTTTCGTTACCCCAGCACAGGTCTCTGGCTATACCTCCTGTCCTGGACATCCTAGATGTTTACTCGGAGGCCTGCCTTATCCCAGACTCTCTTCCTCCAGCTCCAGTTAAGCCTCATAGGTACTACAGGGTTCCTGACTCTCGCCAATTTCTATACAAAAGCCATGCTGCTGACCTAGAAATCTCACAGGGGCCCAAGGGAGTTAAGGCCTCCATTGCCAAAAACCCGTTGCCTTCCGAGAGAGATTCCAGATCCTTAGAAAGGTGGGGAAAAAAGGTGTATATACCTCTGCTACCTTATCCATGAGGGCCTTAAACTGTCAGTTTCATATGCTAAAATACCAACAGTTTCTGTTATCTCAATTGAAAAGTAAAATGTCACAACCTGAACCAGACATGGAGTTGCAGGATTTGATGCATAGTGCAGAACAAGTGGGTAAACGTATCTTACAATGTGGTTTTGATGCTCTAGAGGCCTCGTGTAGAGCTGCTGTTACAGGCTCAGTCATACGTAGGCATGCCTGGCTCAAGGATCAAGCCTTGCCTGATCATGTCAAAGCTAAATTACTAGACACCCCTCTTCAAAAGGATGTACTATTTGGGGCAAATGCTGAGGAAGTATTATGGAAAATGGAGGAAAAGGCTAAATCAATGCAAACTGAGAATTTCTGCAGGTTCAACCCCCACATTTTAGTAGAAACTGGCCTTCCAAAAACTGGTCCTTTCCTGCCACAGACAGACCCCAAAGAGGCAGATACAGGCGCCAGAGGGGCAGAGGACAAACACAAGGCTTGTACAGAGGCAGACAATGGCAAGCTCCTACACAGAGGTGGTGAGGAAAACTTGCAATCTTTCAGAAAACAAAACCAATGACTTTCCCCTTTGCATGCCAACCAGGTCTCAAATGGCAGCCCCCTTAGGAGGAAAGCTGGCACTATTCTCAAAATTGGCATATTGTCACAAAGGACAAATGGATCCTTAACATTATAAACAGAGGCTACAAATTCATACCCTTCCAAAAATGAAAGGCATGCCAAACCTGCCACACAAAGGGCAGAGGCACAAAAGCAAATTTCAGATCTTATAAACATGAAAGCTATTCAAGAGGTACCAACACACGAACAAGGTCAAGGTTTTTATTCCAGGCTATTTCTGGTGCCAAGGAAGGGAAAAGATTGGAGACCTATTTTGGATCTTTCCATCCTAAACACATTTCTACTGCACAAAATTCAAGATGCTCACTCTACAGCAACTTCTTCCCATGCTGGGCAAGGAGTCTTGGCTGGTAACATTGGACCTCAAGGAGGCATACCTGCATGTCCCAATCAGACAAAATTGCAGAAGATACCTCCAATTTCTTGCAGGTTCAACCCATTATCAATTCTCTGCATCGCCCTTTGGTTTATCTACTGCGCCCAGAGTATTCACGAAATGCCTGGCATCAGTAATTGCCTACTGCAGACTTCAAGGGATACAAATATACCCTTATTTGGATGACTGCCTGATCCAAGCGGACAGCAAGCACATTCTTCTGAAACATCTGGCTTATGTAATAATGTTATTAAACTCTGTAGTGGCTTATGTAATGTTATTAAACTCTGTAGGATACACTGTCAACAAAGAGAAATCGAGACTAATACCCTCTCGTAAGATTTTCCTGGATGCCAATTTGGACACAAACACCCAGATGGCCTACCTCACGCCAGAGAAGCAGGGGCAACCATTTCATTATTTCAGAACACTGGCAAATTGCACCAGGCTGACTGCAAGGAAAATCGGGCAGGCTCTGGGATTCATGGCATCTTGCATATTACTAATCCCATGTGCAAAGCTGCATACGAGAACTACAATGGTACCTAAAAAACATATGGTCTCAACACAGCCACAGTTTGCAAACAATACCACAAATTCCATGTCTGCAAAAGGGATTTCTGTGGTGGGCTCGAGCATGCCAAACAAACACAGGTCTTCCATTCAGCAAGCCTCGAGCAAATAGTCATCACAACAGATGCCTCAGACAACGCCTGGGGTCGCACATGACAGATCGGTGCATTCAGGGCAAATGGACCCAAAAAGAAAAGCACCTTCACATCAATCAAAAAAATGCTAGCAGTGATAAATGCTATTACAGCTTTCAAGGACCTTCTACAACCAGGTCAGCTATTGATAAGAACAGACAACACCACAGATGTCCTTCATGGATGCATCTGCAGTCATAACAACTGGGTTGTCCTGTCGTCAGGCAGCCCTGCAGTCGGCCGGATTCCAAAGTCCGGGTCCGGCTTCGGCTGATGTCGCACTCCACCCGACGTCATCTCTGTTGGTCTTCGGGTATAAAAGCATCAGCCGACGCCATTTTCCTCAGTCTTTCTTGCCGCGTGGCGCCCGAAGCAGAAGCTGTTCGCAAGTGCCGGTCGGTCGGATCCAGAGATTACTTCTACCGAATACTACTTCGAAGACTTCTAAAGCTAAGTACGCCGTTGGGGACTCTTTCTTGCCTCAGCCGATGTCAGAAAAAGTTAACAATTGTTTAACCTGTGGGAAACAAATACCTCATAAAGATTTCCACTCTTACTGTCTGCCTTGTTTAGGCCCAGCCCGACGTAGCAGCCTGTTCGCCTGTGCTTCTTTCAACCGACGACGCTTAGGCGTCGGTCGGAGTTTGCAGAACAGTTTTTCGGTTCTGATTTTGCGTACATTATGCCGTCGGATCCTCCGACTACCCAATCTACCAAAAACCGCAAAGATAAAGACCGACACTCGCGTCCGGTTTCGGCCGAAACCATGGTTAAGCAAACATGAGTGTCTCGGTTTCGCCGAAACCGAAAACTGATCAAAGTACAGCTGAACCTATTCCTACAACTGAGGCCCCTGCTACAACTCTTGAATCGACCTCAGAAATTTTACCCACTACGGTGGTTGACTTATCAGACACCATCCCTTGGATGTCTCTACCCCAGCGTGGTGCTGCTAGGCCTCCAGCAGCCATGTCCATTAAGGCCTTCGCCAGGGCTAAAGCAGCCAAGACTACTAAAACAGTGCCTGTTAAACCCCACATCCAGGCCCTCTTCTAGTTCTCAAATGCTTACTTTGGCAGAAGATTTAATTTCTTTAATTAGAGGATCTCAATCTCACCCAGACAGGGCCTCTCAGCCCCAGAGAAGAGACCTAGGGCAGAGCCCCTGAGCCAGTGTCTTCTGATGATTCTGCTGATGAATCAGACATAACTGACCAGCCAGAGGCTCCCTTCTCCAATTTTGAAGATTCTGATGCTGAAGAATCCATTCCAGCTGCTTCCCCACCAGAAGAATTCTCCTTTGGGGAAACCTTGCATGCCATGCAGAACAGTTCCAATGGCAGCAACAGGATTTTTCAGACTCCAGAAAAAGACTTAGGACCTTTCTGCACCTCCCACAGCACAGGCCCTTAGCTATACCTCCTGTTCTCTCTGTGGTGGATGATGCTTTCAATGATGTTTGCTCCGCTCCAGATTCTTGACCCCCAGCCCCTGCCAAACCAGACAGATTTTACAGGGTGCCAGATACTCATCACCACCTTTACAAGGCCCCACTTGCAGACCCAGAAACTATATCCCAGGGTCCCAAGGCAGTAGCCGCGACCATAGCTAAAACCCTATTCCTTCTGAAAGGGAAGCAAGGTCATTAGACAGATGGGGTAAAAGGTCTACACTTCAGCTACTCTCTCAGCTAGAGCTTTAAACTGTCAGTTTCACATGATACAATACCAAGAGTTTATGCTTGATCAGTTAACTAAAAAACTAACCACTGATGAATCTCTTGATAAGAAATATGTATTAGAGATGGTAAATAACATACAACAGGTTAGCAGCCATTCCTTAAAATGTGGCTATGATGCACTGGAGGCTTCATTTAGATCAGCCACGACTGGCACAGTGATAAGAAGGCATGCATGGCTAAAGGAACAAGCTTTACCGGATCATGTTAAAGCCAAGTTGCTAGATGCTCCTATGGACAAGACAAGTTTGTTTGGTACACCTGCCCAGCAGGTTATGAAGAAAATGGAAGAAAAGGCAAAATCTGTTCAAACTGTTAAAGATTTCTTGCAGGTTCAACCCCCAAGGTTTAGCAGGAACTGGCCTGCCAAAAATTGGTCCTTTCCTGACTCCACAAAATTTCAAAGGGGCAGGAATAGACGTTCTAGAGGCAGAAACCAATCCAGAGGAGGTGCCTACAGAGGACGACAGTGGCAAGGTAACAACAGAGGCACAGACACAGCCACTGCCACTACATCAGCACAACCACAGTGACTTAACCCTAAATCCGCCTACCAGGGAGCAAATAGCAGCTCCTCTAGGCGGAAAGTTAACCTTATTTTCAAAGAACTGGCACTACATAACAAAAGACAAGTGGATTTTACAAACCATAGATCAAGGTTACCGGTTTCACTTCCACACTTTACCAGTCAAAAGAGGAATGCCAAATCTACCTCCAAATCAACAAACAGAGGCTCTACGCCAGATAATGGAGTTAGCAAACATGAGAGCTGTGGAAAGAGTGCCAACAGCAGAGCAAGGAAAGGGGTTCTATTCCAGACTATTCCTAGTTCCAAGAAAGGAAAAAAGTTTGAGACCAATTCTCGACCTGTCCACCTTAAATACATACATCATTGTCCCAAAATTCAAAATGCTGACCCTACAGCAACTTCTTCCCATGCTGGGCAAGGAGTCTTGGCTGGTAACTCTAGATCTCAAGGAGGCATACCTGCACGTCCCCATTCGACCAATCTGCAGAAGATACCTCAGATTTCTTGCAGGATCAGAGCACTATCAATTCTCAGCATTGCCCTTTGGCTTATCTACTGCCAGAGTATTCACAAAATGCCTGGCATCAGTAATCGCCATTGCAGACTACAGGAATTCAAATTTACCCATACCTGGACGACTGCCTGCTACAAGGGGACAACAAAAGCAAGCTGACAACAGATTTACAAAGGGTCATTTACTTGCTACAAGCACTGGGATACACAGTCAATTTACAAAAGTCAAGGCTGATACCATCCCAAACAAGGACATTCTTGGGCTGAATTGGACACAGTAAAACAAATGGCATTCCTGACTACAGAAAAACAAAAAGAACTTCCTCTTTACTTCTTGGCACTAACAAAACTGAACAAGTTAACAGCAAGAAAAGGTCTGCAGGCCTTGGGCTTCATGGCATCATGCATAATCTTGGTTCCATTTGCCAGACTACATATGAGGAAACTACAGTGGTACCTAAAGAATTTATGGTCCCAACACAGACACAGTCTAGAAACAGAAATCCCACTAATTCCATGCTTAAAACAGGAGTTCCTATGGTGGGCTCAGGCATGCCAGTCAAACCCAGGCCTACCCTTTCGCAGATGTCAAGCAAGCCAGACCATCACAACAGACGCTTCACACCTAGGATGGGGGGCCCACATGCTGGACAAATGCGTGCAAGGATTGTGGACACAGGATCAACTTCACCTGCACATCAATCTAAAAGAAATGCTGGCAGTAAAACTGGCAATCCAAAAGTTCAAACCATTTCTCAGAGGGCCAGTTGATGATAAGGACAGACAACACCACAGTCATGTGGTACATCAACAAACAGGGAGGCACTCATTCATACCCCCTATGCAGAATGACCTTGGAGCTGTGGACCCTGGCACTCAGCTACAACATCCAGTTACAGGCAATATTTGTACCGGCGAAAGACAATACTCTAGCAGACATATTAAGCAGAACCACTTCGGATGCCCATGAATGGAAGCTGCACCCGGACATCTTCAAGACCATCTCAAAGAAATGGGGAATGCCACAGATAGACCTATTTGCATCACCTCTCAATCACCAGCTCAGAAAATTCTGCACAAGGACATTCCACCCACTAGCATGGAAAGTGGACTCGCTCTCCTTCAACTGGAAAGGCCTAACAGCATATGCATTCCCACCTCTTCCCTTGATACACAAGGTACTAAAAATCAACGTCCAAGGATAATCCTGATAGCTCCAAACTGGCCAAGACAGCACTGGTACCCACTACTGAGGAGCATGTCTCGGAACAATATGTGGCCAATACCCTGATGCCTTTGATGTTAACTCAGAACAACTACAGCATCATACATCCAAACCTAAAAACGTTGCAACTGACTGCATGGAACATCACATAGCAGCAGCTAATCCAGAACTTTCCCAAAGAGTTAAAGACATTATTCTTGAAGCACGCAGACCTTCAACAAGAAGGAACTATGCTGGAAAATGGAAAAGGTTTGTCATTTGGAGTACGGAAAGAGGAAAAGATGTGTCAAACATAGATATGCCTAACATTCTGGAGTATCTGGCCGAACTTCTTCATTCAGGCCTGTCCTACTCCTCCATCAAGATACATGCATCAGCTATTTCAGCAGAATACAGCTTTGATCCACCTGTTTTTTCGCACCCTTTGCTCAGGCAGTTCCTCAGAAGAATCAAGAATGTAAAACCTCCAAGGAAACCACCATTACCAGCTTGGGATTTAAACTTTGTGCTAGAAAAGTTGACACTATCACCCTTTGAACCAGCAGCAACAGCAGACCTACAACACCTGTCATGGAAAACTGCTTTCCTACTGGCAATTACTTCAGCAAGGAGGGTTTCAGAACTACAGGCCTTAATGGCAGTGCAACCCTTCCTAATCTTCCACCAAGGTAGTGTCCATGAGGACTAATCCTACATTTATGCCCAAGGTGGTATCCAGAGTGTCTTTAAACCAGGCAATCCACCTACCTACCTTCTTTCCCAACCCACAAAACAGAGGGGAAAGAATACTGCATACCTTGGATGTACATAGACAGCTACGCTACTACTTGGACAGAACAAAAAATAGCAGAAAGACTGACCAACGTTTTGTAGCCTATGCAACAGGAAGGGAAGGAAAAGCTATTTCCAAACAGACAATCTCCAAATGGATAGGAAATTGCATACGATTCTGTTACTCCTTCCATGGAAAACCAATTCCACAGAACATAAGACCTCATTCTACAAGGGCAACAGCCACTACCACAGCCTTCTTACGAGGAGTGGCAACCAAAGACATTATTGAGGCGGCTACTTGGACCTCCGTGCATACATTTGCCAAGCATTATAATTTGCCTCTATATTCCAGATCCCGAGCAGGGTTTGCCACTGCTGTACTGCAAGGGATCCTAAACACACCATAATCTACTTTTATCCTCCTCCCCTAGTTGGCTATGGTATTCTACCCAGTTGTTATGACTGCAGATGCATCCATGAAGGACAGTACAGTTTTGTACCTACCATAAATGTAGATGTCCGAACTGGATAGCATCTGCAGTCAGGATTACCCTCCCTCCTTCCCCTCTGTGGTACTCCTAGGGTGTTTACCCTCCTAATAGCTAGCTGTTGGGGGGGAATCTTTTATGGTGTATTTGTTTGTATATATGTACATACATGCTTATTGTTGTGTTTACCTCTATCTATTTGGAAACATTGGCATCTATCCAAATTTTAGCCTGCAAGAGGGCTACTGGCATCTGGGGCAAGAAACACTGAGGAAAATGGCGTCGGCTGATGCTTTTATACCCGAAGACCAACAGAGATGACGTCGGGTGGAGTGCGACATCAGCCGAAGCCGGACCCGGACTTTGGAATCCGGCCGACTGCAGGGCTGCCTGACGACAGGACAACCCAGTTGTTATGACTGCAGATGCTATCCAGTTTGGACATCTACATTTATGGTAGGTACAAAACTGTACTTTATGTGGTACATAAGCAGGGAGGAACACATTCTTATCCCCTATGCAGACTGGCCATGTCACTTTGGAACATGACCATGGACTTACAAATGGAACTTACAAGCACAGTACTTGCCAGGCAAGGAAAACACGCTGGCAGACAACCTAAGCAGGAATATGATAGATCCACACGAATGGAAGTTGCATCCAAAAGTTTTTACAGAAATAATCCAAGAATGGGGAAGGCCAGACCTAGATCTCTTTGTTTCACAAAAACCATCAATTGACAAAATTCTGCTTGAGGATCTTCCATCCAAAGGCCTGGAGAGTGGACGCTCTTTCAGTTGGACATCTGGCAGTTTATGCCTTCCCACCTCTTCCTCTGCTGCCCAAAGTCCTATTGAAGACCAGAACAGACAGACCGAAGATGATCCTCATTGCTCCGGACTGGCCAAGGCAGCACTGGTACCCACTCCTGAGGAGCCTGACTCATTCCCCACCATGGACCCTGCCTCTAATACCTCTTCTGACTCAGCACAGCTTAAAAACTCTTCAGTCAGCTGAAAACACTCAATCTAGCCGCATGGAAGATTCCTTAGCATCGCAGCAGGCCCTGCTCTCCAAGGAGGTGCAGGATGTCATTTTGGAGGCCAGAAGGCCATCAACTAGAAAAGCTTACTTTGCAAAATGGAAACGTTTTTGTGTTTGGAATGAGAAAAAGGGCCAGTGCCCTGGAAAACTGAATTTACCTCAAATACTACAATATTTGGCTGAACTGCTAAGCAGTGGACTTTCTCCTCCATCAAAATCCATGCCTCAGCCATTTCTGCAGAATACAACACTGATCCACCTTTATTCTCTCACCCTCTAAGACCGTTCTTCAGAGGGGCTAAGAATTTAAGACCTCCAAGAAAACAACCAATACCTGCTTGGGATCTTAATTTCATTCTGGAAAAACTGACTTTGCCTCCTTTTGAGCCAGCTGCCTCATCAGATTTACAATATTTGTCCTGGAAAACAGCTTTCCTTCTGGCTATCACTTCAGCTCGTAGAGTTTCAGAACTACAGGCTCTTATGGCTGTCCAGCCTTTTATCTTCCATCAGGACAGAGTTTCACTAAGTACCAACCTGTCCTTTATGGCTAAAGTGGTATCCAGGGTAGCTTTAAATCAGGCCATACATTTACTACTTTTTATCCTAATCCTCAAAACAAAGGGGAGAGATTACTGCATTCCTTGGACATACACAGACAACTGCGTTATTTGGACAGAAGAAAACCTTTCAGAAAATCAGAACAGCTTTTTGTGGCCTATGCGGTAGGCGTTCAAGGAAAGTCCGTATCCAAACAGACCATCTCAAAATGGATAGCCCACTGCATACGCTTTTGCTATTCCTCTCATGGCAAAACTGTACCTACAGGCATTAGAACTCATTCTACCAGGGCCACAGCCACCTCTGCAGCCTTCCTCAGGAGTTCCTACCAAGGATATTTTAGAAGCAGCCACTTGGAGTTCTGTGCATACCTTCTCTAAGCACTACAACCTACCATTATACTCCAAATCTAGAGCAGGCTTTGCCACTGCAGTATTGCAGGGCATTTTGGCTCCTAGCTCCACCTAGTGCCTACCACCCCTTTCTTAGATTTGGGATTCTACCCATCTGTTATGATTGCAGCTGTATGCACGATGAACATAGTACAGTTTTGTACCTACCATAAATGTAGATGTTAGAGTGCTAATACAGCTGCAGTCCAGGATGTTCTTCATTCCACATTGCTGCAGTCCTAACTATTGGGTAGTCCGCTGTCCAGTCGGCCCGAATACCAAAGTATATGGCTGACGTCGGTCAGGGCACATTAGACTGACGTCAGTACGTCAGGGTACTAATGCGCATGACCGACGTCATATCCTCAGTCTTTTTTGCCGCATGGTCCGATGCAGAAGCAATTTTGCGAGTGCAGGTTGGCGTTCTGAAAGTTTCTGAAGTCAGAGTTTCAGACCGAATCAAAGTTGGCTAAGTACCCCGTTGGGGAATATTTTGGTTTTTTCTTGCCTCAGTATTTAACCGGATGTCAGAAAAAGTGAATAACTGTATTTCTTGTGGGAAACAGATACCTCATAGGGATTACCATACTTTGTGTATACCTTGTTTAGGGCCTGAGCACGACGTTGTTGGATGCCGCTCTTGTGCTAGATTTAACAAACGCACTATTAAGAGAAGGTTAGACTGTGCCAGGTTAGTGTTTGGGAGGCGTTGTAATTATAAAATGCCGTCGGATGCTCCGACGCCGGCTTCGGCTAAAAAACGCAAAGATAAAGCAGCAAAGCCTAGAATGGAGGAACAGACAGTCCCAGACGTCGGTTCTTTAGAAGGCTCAGTGGAGCCGGAGGTTTTGCCAGGTGTTTCTTTGGAGTCTCAGGGAGAGACTTTACTGTTACAGGATGTATCCTCTCGAAGTAGGCCAGGCTGAGGGGGCTTCTCAGGTGGCTGTTCTTCCCTCTCTTCCTAAGGTGGTTAGAGCCTCCCCTTCTGTTTCCAAGGCTTCTTTGAGGGGCAGGCCTAGTTTAGCTTCAGTGGGGGTTCCTCCTAGTGTTTCAGGGTCCTTGCCTAAGAAGCATATGCTTAAAATGGCAGAGGATTTGATTACTATGATAAGGGGTTCTATGCCCCCTCCTGATAAGAGGCCTAGGGTGGAACCTGAGTTTGAGAGTTTTGAGCAATGCTCGGAGGCTTCGGAGTCTTGGGCTGAAGACTTGCAGGAGTACCCTCCTTATTCTGATTCTGATGTGGATGATTCTACTCCTGCTTCTCCTCCTGAGGATTTTTCATTTTCAGAGACTCTGCATTCCATGAGGGAGCATTTTAAATGGGAAGGTCAAGATTTCTCTGATTCCAGGAAAAGGCTTAGGGAATTCTTGTTTTTACCCCAGCATAGGCCTTTAGCTATACCTCCTGTTTTGAATGTGGTGGAAGATGTGTTTGCAGAGGCTTCCCTGAATCCTGATTCTTTACCTCCTGCTCCAGTTAAACCGGATAGGTATTATAGGGTGCCTGAAGCTCATAAGTATCTTTTTAAGAGTCCTAGGGCAGACTCGGAAACTGTCTCTCAGGGGCCTAAAGGTGTGAAGGCCTCAGTTGTTAAAAATCCTGTCCCTCCTGATAAAGAGGCAAGGGCTTTGGATAGATGGGGAAAGAAAGTGTATACTTCTTCCACTTTAGCCATGAGGGCGTTGAATTGTCAGTTTCACATGTTAAAATATCAGAATTATCTTCTTTCACAGTTGAAATCTAAGGTGGATGCTCTGGCCGAAGGTATTGAGTGTAAAGAGTTGCAGGATTTAGTTCGTGTCTGAACAGGTGGGGAAACATTCTTTGCAGTGTGGTTTTGATGCTGTGCAGGCCTCCTCCAGGGTGGCTGCCACTGGTTCTGTTCTTCGTAGGCACGCCTGGTTGAGAGATCAGAATTTAGCTGAGCATGTTAAGACAAGGATTTTGGATGCTCCTTTACAGTCTGATGTGTTTGGTTCGCCTGTGGAAGCAGTTTTGAAGAAAATGGAGGACAAGGCTAAGTCTATGCAAACTGTTAAAGATTTTTTGCAGGTGCAGCCTCCGAAGTTTAGTAGAAATTGGCCTACTAAGGGATGGACTTATCCTGCTTATGATTCCCAGTCTAGGGGTAGGTCTAGACGTGGTAGGGGCAGAGCTCAGGGTTCTTTTAGGCCTAGGACAGGGAGTTCCCCTGCTCAGACTTCTGGTGAGGGCAGGGGTCAGTCCTTTCGTAAGCAGACCCAATGACCTGCCTTTTCAGCTGCCAGTTCATTCTCGCCTGGCAGCACCGTTGGGAGGAAGGCTGTCTCTTTTCAAAGAAAATTGGGATTTAATTACCCAAGACAGATGGGTTCTGGATATTATTCACAACGGTTACAGGTTTTATTTCCATACCTTGCCTCTTTTCAAAGGCATGCCAGACATTCCTCCTCTACAACGACAAGAGGCTCTCAAGCAGATTTCTCTTACTCCAAATAGGGGCCATTCAGCCAGTTCCTGTGCCAGAAAGGGGCCTAGGATTTTATTCTCACCTGTTCCTAGTACCAAAGAAGGGGAACACGTGGAGACCAATTTTGGATTTATCTACCCTCAACACTTATCTGGACATTCCCAAGTTCAAAATGTTGACGTTACCACAGCTTTTACCTCTGCTGGGCAAAGATCACTGGATGGTAACTTTAGATCTCAAGGAAGCTTACCTTCATGTGCCTATAAGACTAAGTTGCAGAAAGTATCTGCGTTTTCGAGCTGGAAATTCTTTATCAGTTCTCTGCATTGCCCTTTGGCTTATCTACTGCGCCCAGAGTATTCACAAAGGTTCTGGCTCCAGTGATAGCTTACTTCAGGCTAAAAGGAATTCAAATCTATCCTTACTTGGACGACTGCCTGATTCTGGCTCAAGAAAAGGAAGACCTTCTACAGCATTTGGAATATGTCATAGCAGTGCTAAGATGCCTAGGGTATTCTGTGAACGAAATAAAGTCCAGTCTAGTACCCTCTCAAGACATGTGCTTTCTGGGTGTGAGACTGAATACAGCAGCCCAGATGGCCTTTTTAACCCCGGACAAACAAAAGAATCTTTCCAGTTACTTCCATCAACTATCTCTTCAGTCCGGGCTGACTGCAAGGACAGTCCTTCAAGCCTTAGGGTTCATGGCATCTTGTATTCTGGTGCTTCCCAATGCCAAACTGCATATGAGGAAGCTACAATGGTATCTCAAAAATGTATGGACACAGCACTGCCAGGATTTGGACACTGTCATTCAAATACCTTGCATTCAAAAGGAATTTTTGTGGTGGGCTCAGGAATGTCACCTAAACAAGGGACTCTGTGACCCGGCCAGAGGCGAGTCAGATTCTAACGACAGATGCCTCAGACATTGCTTGGGGAGCTCATCTAAATGGAAAGTGAGTACAAGACAAGTGGCCTGCCAAACTACAGCATCTACATATCAACATGAAGGAGATGTTAGCAGTCCAGTTTGCATTAATGGCTTTCAAGGCATTACTTCTTCCAGGGCAGGTGTTGATTCTAACAGACAACACAACTGTCATGTGGTACATCAACAAACAAGGGGGAACGCATTCTTACCCATTGTGCAGGCAAGCAATGATTTTGTGGGAGACTGCGCTCAGCTTGCAATTAACTCTTCAGGCAAGGTTTCTGCCGGGAGCACAGAACTCCTTAGCAGATGTGTTAAGCAGACAAATCATGGATCCCCACGAGTGGAAACTGGATCTTCATGTATTTCGAAAATTGACAGTGTCATGGGGAACTCCAGACATAGATCTGTTCGCTTCTCCACTAAACCACCAGCTGCCAAAGTTTTGCACAAAGAGGTTTCATCAGACAGCTTGGAGAGTGGATGCTCTTTCTTTCAGTTGGAAAAATCTTCATGTGTATGCGTTTCCACCTCTGCCTCTTCTTCCAAAGGTGCTTCTAAAAGTCAGACAAGCCAAGGATGATTTTAATAGCTCCAGATTGGCCTCGGCAGCACTGGTACCCATTACTGAGGAGTTTGGTAAGGAAGCCTCCATGGCCTTTACCCTTGATTCCACACCTGTTGTCTCAGAGACGGTCACCTGCTCAATGTCAAGCTTCACTCTCTTCATCTAACAGCCTGGCATATTCTGTTTTGAAAGACAGTAGGTCTCAACTTCCTCAAGTTTTAAATGTGATTATGGAAGCCAGGAGACCTAGTACAAGGAAAGTGTACGCAGAAAAATGGAAGAGATTTTTATTTTGGAGTGCAGCAAACAATTTGGAGATTTCTGAGCCAAATTTGAGTGTGGCTCTTCAATATCTTACTGAGTTACTGGACAAAGGTTTGTCTTTCTCTTCCATTAAAATTCATGCTGCAGCAATTTCAGCTCACTATGATTGTGACCCACCATTGTTTTCGCATCCTTTGTTCAAGCAATTTCTTAGAGGGGCAAAGAATATAAGACCCCCACGTAGAGCTCCTACTCCTGCTTGGGATCTCAATTTTGTGTTGGAGAAACTTACTCTACAACCTTTTGAGCTTGCGGCTACTGCTGAATTGAAATACTTGTCATGGAAGACTGCTTTTTTGTTGGCCATTACTTCTGCAAGAAGGGTTTCTGAGTTGCAGGCCCTTATGGCAGTGGAGCCTTTTTTGATTTTTCATAAGGATAGGGTATCTTTACGTACTAATCCTTCCTTTATGCCTAAGGTGGTTTCTAGTGTGGCTTTAAACCAAACTATTCATTTGCCTACCTTTTATGCAGATCCCCAAAATAAAGGGGAACAGATTTTGCACACTTTAGATGTACACAGGCAATTGCGTTATTTGAGCAGGACTAAGGATTTTAGGCAGTCTCAGCAGTTGTTTATTTCTTTTGCTTTGAGTTCAAAGGGCAAGCCTGTGTCTAAACAAACTATTTCTAGGTGGATTGGGTGTTGCATTGCATTTTGTTATTCCCATCATGGCAAGGAGATTCCAGCTGGGATTAGGCCTCATTCCACTAGGGCTACTGCCACTTGAACAGCATTTCTAAGGGAGTGGCAACAAAGGATATTTTGGAGGCAGCTACTTGGAGTTCAGTGCATACTTTCTCTAAGCATTATCACCTTCCTCTCTACTCTAAGTCTAGGGCTGGTTTTGCCACAGCTATTTTGCAAGGCATGTTGTCAGTTCCTGCTTCCTTATGATTTGCCAGCCTCCCTTACCTCTGCTTTGGGATTCTACCCAATAGTTAGGACTGCAGCAATGTGGAATGAAGAACATAGTACAGTTTTGTACCTACCATAAATGTAGATGTTCGAGGATCCACATTGCTGCAGTCCAATTTACCCTCCCTCCTTCCCCTCTGTGTTTAGGGGTGGTTGTGTAGGTGAAGTTATTTTCTGCTGTTTTTGTATATATTGTACATATATATTTTGGTGCAGGTATGTTGGGAATTTTTTTTGGTTTTTGGCCTTATCTTTTCAGGGTCTTCTGACATCTGGGGCAAGAAAAGACTGAGGATATGACGTCGGTCATGCGCATTAGTACCCTGACGTACTGACGTCAGTCTAATGCGCCCTGACTGACGTCAGCCATATACTTTGGTATTCGGGCCGACTGGACAGCGGACTACCCAATAGTTAGGACTGCAGCAATGTGGATCCTCGAACATCTACATTTATGGTAGGTACAAAACTGTACTTTTCCCTCCCTCCTTCCCCTCTAGGGGTCTTTTATGGTGTATTTGCTTGCAACTACTGGTCTTTGATTATATTGCATTACTACATAATTTTATGTATTGCCTTCTCTCTGGGGGCACCAGACATCTGGGGCAAGAAAAACTGAAGAAAATGTCGTCTGCTGGTTCTTTTATACCCCTGTCGCACTGACGTCAGGGAAGAAGCGACGACAACCGATGCCGGACCTAGACTTTGGAATTTGGCCGACCGAGGACCCGCCTGACGGCAGGAGAAACCCATCTGTTATGACTGCAGCTGTATTAGCACTCTAACATCTACATTTATGGTAGGTACAAAAGTGTACTTTCTTTCCGGTCCCTTAAATCCCTTAATATCCTAACCCCTTGTTGGTTTAAAAGGTTAGGCCTTTGTGCCCATTCCCCTTTAAATTGCTAGGTGAAATTGTCTGTGACTGACTTAGATTTGTGTTAAGGGGTGTCTGTGTATTTTTTTTGTTATCCTTTATTAGGATGTCTAAAGACACCAGGGTCTCAGGCTTCAAGAAGTGTGACTCATGCTGTCAGAAAATGTCGCTGACAGACTGTCACATCTGTGTTATTGCCTGGGCCCTCTGCACCTGCAGGACTCTTGTTCTGTCTGTCATGCGTTCAGTCCGAGAGTCCTGCAGAAATAAGTTAATTTTGAGAGCCTTATTAAAGCCTGAAGGTTTCCCGGCCAAGTCATCGTCTGGGAAGCCTTCCAAGCCGTCTGCTCCGTGTTCAGAGCCTTCGACTGGGGGTGCTCTGACTGCTTCTACATCGGCTCCAGCTGGAGCCGATGTTTCTAACACTGTCTTCTTCATGTGCTCCGACTGGGGCTGATGTTTCTCAAACGCAGTCTTCTACATTGACTCGAGCTGGAGCCGATGTTTCTAAGACTCAGTCGGTGCCGATAGTTGACTGTGCCATCTGCCAGCTATAAACAGTCCAGGTCTCCGTCCTTGGAATCTGTTCATTTGGCTCGGAGGTCTCCCTAACTCTGAGCAGAGCCATAGATCCCATTCCTCTAGGTCTTCCAGGCTGTCTGACCATGACCTCGAGCGGGTAGTTAGTAGACTTAAGTCTCGGGCACTAGCCCAGATGCTTCATAGCCCTTCTCAACACAGTGGCTATTCCCACTCCATCTTAGATTCCACAGTGGATATTCCCACTCCATCTTAGATTCCTCCTCCGACTTTTCCCTTGAGTTCGGAGCCGGAGCTTGTGGGAGCCGTGGCAGTTGACACTGAGCCGATACCTCACCTTTCAGCTCAGTCATCTGTTACGGTCTCTTCCATGGTCCTATCCTTGGAGGGAACTGGGCACATGGACTTTCTCAGCTCCGAGGGGGTGAGTGGCATCTGACCCTTGTCCGACCCCTTTCTCCCTCTGAGTTCGGCCCGACATCTGCTTTGGAGCCGTCCCTCTCAGTGCTGGGAGGGGTCCTTATCTCTTCGGAGCGGGGACCTTCTACCCTGCCTGATGGGGGCGTTTTTGAAGTCATGAGGAGTGTGCTGGCCCCTGTGCCTGCTCCACAGTTGGCTCCCTCAGCTCCTCCCTCTAGTGCCTGCTGCGGTCTCTACCCACGCTCATTCCTGACCGTAGAGATCCAATGCCTCAGGTTTCCCCATTGGGAATATCCTCCTCTTCCGAGGTTTCCCCTGATCTGTCAGGGGAACCCCCTCGGAAGAGGAAATGTAAGAGGAAGCATGTGGACTCCCCCAAGTCCATCACATCTGATACTGACTTGGATGAGTCAGAAGGGTCCCCACGGTCCCCCTCTGAGGATGTCTCCTTTTCAGACATCCTTTAGATCTTTAAGCAGAGGGGGAACTGGTCTACCCTCAATCCTTCAGAGGACGAGTCTGTTTACCTAGAGGCGTTTGGCTCTCGCCCTTCCACCTCCTGGGTGTCTCCGCCCATTGACCCCCTCATGGAAGTGGTGGCGCAGAAGGCGTGGACGGCCCCATGATACGATGGAACCTACCCCACAGAGGCCTTCAAAATTCATAACAGCCCCTTCGGACAAACAGTTTTTAGCCAAGGGTGTCCTGGTTGATGCCATGGTGGTGGCTGCAGCCACTAAGAAGGAACTGGCTGATTCTTCAGTACCTGTCCATCCTAACAAGGAGTCTAGGACTATGGATAGGTACGGCAAGCGGATGTTTTCTTCACCGACCGCATGACAAAGGTCGCTGAATTACCTGTGCCATTTAACCTGCCTTCAGAGACGTGCTCAAAGAAATGGGTGAGGCCCTACAGGATCCAACAGCTGCGGGGACTTAAGACAATCAACTCCCAGCTGGCAGCCCTGAATTTGATTGTCAACTCCTCTATGCGGCTTAATTCCTACACTGCCAATGGGGCGAGTAGGGCTGCAGGCACAGGCGTGGCCTTACGGCATCACGCCTGGATGCGGCTTTCTAACTTTGCAGACCCCTTCAAGGCGTCCTTCACTAACTCCGCTTTTGACTGTTCAGCTTTGTTTGGACCTCAGGTGAAGGATACTTTGACCAGATGCGAGCAAGAAGGCAAGACTCTGCTGTGGGAGTCTGTTTTTCCACCCCGTCTAGACCATATCCTAAGGGTCAGAAGGGTGGGAAAATGTGGTTCCGTAAACCACAAGAGGTCACGCCTGACGCAAGAGGTCAGTTTCCCTCTAGAGGCGGGGGGGGGGGCCCAATAACAGATGCCGCCATAGAGGCAGAGGAGGTCCGCAAAATCAGGGTAGCAGAGACGCTCTCTGACAAACCCTTCCAGCATCCCTGAGAAGCTGCCAAGACTGTGCCTTCTGAGGCAGTCAGGGGAAGGTTGTCACTGTACCCAGAAGCCTGGCTTTCACTCACCCAAGACAAATGGGTACTGTCGATTATATCAGAGGGTTACAAAATTCTCTATCCACACCCCAACTCAGCCAAAAGGGTCCCTTCCAGACATTCCACCCAGTCTAAGGGAACAAGCAGTACTAGAAATATTAAAACTGCTAACAGAGCCATCCAGCCAGTCACAGCAGACCAGCAAGGATCCGGAATCTACTCCAAGTTCTTTTGGTACCAAAAAAGACGGGACTGGAGGCCAATATTGGATCTCGGCAGACTGAACAAGTCTGTAAAAAGAACGAAGTTCCGGATGGTCACGCTACAGTCCATTCTACCCTTTCTGGGTCAGGACAATTGGATGTGCTCAGTAGACCTTAAGGATGCGTACTACCACATCAAGATGTACAGGCGCTCCAGGAGGTTTCTCCGCTTTTGGCTGGGAGCCAGTCACTACCAGTTCAGGGCCCTGCCCTTTGGTCTCACTACAGCCCCCCGAGTGTTCACCAAATGCATGGCAGCGGTTACGGCTCATCTGAGGCATCAAGGATTCCAGGTATTTCCATATCTAGACGACTGGCTCCTCACTGCCACCACCAGGCGTCAGCTTCTCTCCAGAGATTGCACCATTCATACTTGCAAAGGGCTAAGTATCTCCATAAATTTCAAAGTCTGCCTTGTCAGTCTATTACCTTCATAGGCGCCACCTTGGACACAGTCCGACTCTCTGCAAAACTAACCGAGCAAAGAGTTCTAGATATTCACAGGCATGTTCACATCCTCCTTCAGAACAGAATCCAGGCCAGGTTTGTCCTGAAGGTATTGGGTCTCATGGCGGCAGCCATTACACTACTTCCCCTAGCTCGCTTTCATATGCTGATCTTTCAGTGGAAGCTTTTTTCCCTGTGGTCCTTTCAACAGCTTCCAATGTCACACAACATCTTAATAACCCTGTCTTGCAAGAAACACCTTTCTTGGTGGATGGTCTCCCCTCAAGTCTTTCAGGGCAGACCACTTCTTTCTCCCCCGGTCGCCACGGTGACAACTGATGCTTCCCTGGTCGGATGGGGTGTGTATTTTCAGGGCATGACGGTCCAGGGCACATGGCAATCTTTCGAATGCCACCTGCACATAAATGTCTTGGAGAAGCAGTAGTTTTAGCGTTGCAAGCCCTTCAGGACTCTCTTCCCATCGGGACTATTGCAGTTCAGAAGGACAATATGTCCGTAGTGTGGTACATCAACAAGCAGGGCGGAACCAAGTCCTATCCCTTATGTTGAGAGGCACTCAGACTTTGTCAGTGGGTGATCTCCTCTCAGCGGTTTCTGATAGCAACGCGTATCCTCGGGAAGTCCAACATCATAGTGGACAGGTTGAGCAGAGCCATTGTCATGCCACACGAGTGGTCTCAAGCAATCAGTAGAAGAAATTTTTCAGAAATGGGGTCTACCTTGCTGCGATCTTTTTGCAACACCTCAAAACAGCAAGTGCCACGACTTTTTCACTCTTCCCTCTTCCCGGCCACCCCCCAGAGACATTATAGTCCACGATTGGCCCCGGGACTTCTGTATGCCTTTCCCCCTTTCCATTAATCACTCAGTTGATTCAGAAAGCTACCACCTTGAGAGCTACGATGATCCTTATTGCTCCTTACTGGCCTCGACAGATATGGTTTCCGTTCCTGCATAGTTACTTCTTGGGGCAGCCCTGGCATCTGGACCCAGTGCCAGACCTCTTGACCCATCAGTCGGGACAGCTGCACCACTGCTTCCAATCTCTCAACCTCACAGCTTGGTTGCTCCAATTCCAACCCTAGCCAGGCTTCCCCTTATTTCTCATTCTGTGCGTGACATCCTTATAGCTTCCCTTCAGTTATCTACCAGAAGGATTTATGCCAGCAAGTGGAAGCGTTTTTCCTTCTGGGCTGGAGCTAGAAATATGGATCCTCTTACTGCCCCTATCCAATCTGTCCTGGACTTCCTAGCCAAACTGTTTTACTCGGGGTCTTCTTCCTCCACCATCAGAGTACAGTTAGCGGCTATTTTGAACTTTCATGTAGGCTTTTTGGATTCCAGTATCATGTCCCATAAGCTTTGTAAAACCTTTCTTAAAGGTATCTTTTTTGCTTAAGCCCCCAATCAGACCCCCCCCCCCCACCACAGTGGGACTTAAATTTGGTTCTAACCTCCTTGATTCTTCCCCCATTTGAACCTGCGGCTTCCTGCTCCTTGAAGTTGCTCTCTTGGAATACTTTTTCCTAGTCGCCATAACATCTGCGAAGAGTATCAGAACTTCATGCCCTTTGCATTCGTCCACTTTATCTAGTTTTTCATAGACAGTCTCTCTCAGGACTAACCCGTCCTTTTTACCCAAGGTTTCTTCTGAGGTGAACCTAAACCAGACTATCGATCTCCCAGATGTTCTTCATTCCACATTGCTGCAGTCCTAACCATTGGGTAGTCCGCTGTCCAGTCGGCCCGAATACCAAAGTATATGGCTGACGTCGGTCAAGGCGCATTAGACTGACGTCAGTACGTCAGGGTACTAATGCGCATGACCGACGCCATATCTCCAGTCTTTTTTGCCGCATGGTCCGATGCAGAAGCAGTTCTTGCGAGTGCAGGTTGGCGTTCTGAAATATTTCCGAAGTCGGAGTTTCAGACCGAATCAAAGTTGGCTAAGTACCCCGTTGGGGAGCATTTTGGTTTTTTCTTGCCTCAGTATTTAACCGGATGTCAGAAAAAGTGAATAACTGTATTTCTTGTGGGAAACAGATACCTCATAGGGATTACCATACTCTGTGTATACCTTGTTTAGGGCCTGAGCACGACGTTGTTGGTTGCCGCTCTTGTGCTAGATTTAATAAACGCACTATTAAGAGAAGGTTAGACTGTGCCAGGTTAGTGTTTGGGAAGCGTTGTAATTACAAAATGCCGTCGGATGCTCCGGCGCCCGCTTCGTCTAAGAAGCGCAAAGACAAAACCGCGAAGCCTAGGGCTGATGAACCGGCAGTCCCGGACGTCGGTTCTTTAGAAGGCTCTGTGGAGCCAGAGGTTTTGCCAGGAGTTTCTTTGGAGTCTCAGGCAGACACTTTATTGTTACAGGATGTGCCCTCTCAGGAGGTAGGCCAGGCTGAGGGGGCTTCTCAGGTAACTGTTCTTCCCTCTGTTCCCAAGTTAGTTAGAGCTTCTCCTACTGTTGCCAAAACTTCTTTCAGAGGTAGGCCAAGTTCAGCTACAGTGGGGGTTTCTCCTAGCACTTCAGGTTCTGTGCCTAAGAAACATATGCTTAAAATGGCAGAAGATTTAATTACTATGATTAGAGGCTCTATGCCCCCTCCTGATAAGAGGCCTAGGGTGGAACCTGAGTTTGGGAGTTTGGAACAGTATTCAGAGGCTTGAGTCTTCTGGAAGAATTACAGGACTTTCCTCCTTATTCTGATTCTGATGTGGATGATTCCACACCTACAGCTTCTCCTCCTGAGGATTTCTCATTTTCAGAGACTCTGCATTCCATGAGGGAACACTTTAAATGGGAAGGCCAAGATTACTCTGATTCCAGGAAAAGGCTTAGGGAATTCTTATTTTTACCACAACATAGGCCCTTAGCTATACCTCCTGTGTTGAATGTGGTGGAAGATGTTTTGCAGAGGCTTGCGTGAACCCTGACTCTTTGCCTCCTGCTCCTGTTAAACCTGATAGGTACTATAGGGTGCCCGAAGCTCATAAGTATTTGTTTAAGAGTCCTAGGGCGGACCCAGAAACTGTTTCTCAGGGGCCTAAAGGTGTTAAGGCCTCTGTGGTTAAAAATCCTGTTCCCACTGATAAAGAGGCAAGGGCTTTGGATAGGTGGGGAAAGAAAGTGTATACTTCTTCCACTCTAGCCATGAGAGCGTTAAATTGTCAGTTTCACATGCTAAAATATCAAAATTATCTCCTTTCACAATTGAAATCTAAGGTGGATGCTTTGGCGGAAGGTATAGAGTGTAAAGAGTTGCTGGATTTACTTCATGTGTCTGAACAAGTGGGTAAGCATTCTTTGCAATGTGGTTTTGATGCTGTGCAGGCCTCCTCGAGGGTGGCTGCCACTAGTTCTGTTCTTCGCAGGCATGCCTGGTTGAGGGATCAGAATTTAGCTGAGCATGTTAAGACAAGGATTTTGGATGCTCCTTTACAGTCTGATGTGGTGTTTGGTTCGCCTGTGGAAGCAGTCCTGAAGAAAATGGAGGACAAAGCTAAATCTATGCAAACTGTTAAAGATTTTTTGCAGGTGCAGCCACCGAAGTTTAGTAGAAATTGGCCTACTAAGGGATGGACATATCCTGCGTATGATTCCCAGTCTAGGGGTAGGTCTAGACGTGGTAGGGGCAGAGTTCAAGGTTCTTTTAGGCCTAGATCAGGGAGTTCACCTGCTCAGACTTCTGGTGAGGGCAGGGGTCAGTCCTTTCGTAAACAGACCCAATGACCTGCCTTTTCAGCTGCCAGTAGATTCTCGTCTGGCAGCTCCTTTGGGAGGAAGACTCTCTCTTTTCAAAGAAAATTGGGATTTAATTACTCAAGACAGATGGGTGTTGGATATCATTCACCACGGTTACAGGTTTTATTTCCATACATTGCCCCCTTTCAAAGGCATGCCAGACGTTCCTCCTACACAAGGGAAAGAGGCTCACAAGCAAATTTCTCTGTTACTCCAAATAGGGGCCATTCAGTCAGTCCCTGTATCGGAAAGGGGCCTAGGATTTTATTCTCGCCTGTTCCTAGTACCAAAGAAGGGGAACACGTGGAGACCAATTTTGGATTTATCTATCCTCAACACTTATCTGGACATTCCCAAGTTCAAGATGTTGACGTTACAACAGCTTTTACCTCTGCTGGGCAAAGACCACTGGATGGTAACTTTAGATCTCAAGGAAGCTTACCTTCATGTGCCTATAAGACTAAGTTGCAGGAAGTATCTGCGTTTTCGAGCTGGAAATTCTCATTATCAGTTCTCTGCATTGCCCTTTGGCTTATCTACTGCCCAGAGTATTCACAAAGGTTCTGGCTCCAGTGATAGCTTACTTCAGACTAAAAGGAATTCAAATCTATCCTTACTTGGACGACTGCCTGATTCTGGCTCAAGAAAAGGAGGACCTTCTACAGCATCTGGAATATGTTATAGCAGTGCTAAGATGCCTAGGGTATTCTGTGAACGAAATAAAGTCCAGTCTAGTACCCTCTCAAGACATGTGCTTTCTGGGTGTGAGACTGAATACAGCAGCCCAGATGGCCTTTTTAACCCCGGACAAACAGAGTCTATCCCTTTACTTTCATCAACTATCTCATCAGTCCGTGCTGACTGCAAGGACAGTCCTTCAAGCATTAGGGTTCATGGCATCTTGTATTCTGGTGCTTCCCAATGCCAAACTGCATATGAGGAAGCTGCAATGGTATCTCAAAAATGTATGGACACAGCACTGCCAGGATTTGGACACTGTCATTCAGATAATACCTTGCATTCAAAAGGAATTTTTGTGGTGGGCTCAGGAATGTCACCTAAACAAGGGACTCTCTGTGACCCGGCCAGAGGCGAGTCAGATTCTAACGACAGATGCCTCAGACATTGCTTGGGGAGCTCATCTAAATGGAAAGTGGATACAAGACAAGTGGCCTGCCAGACTACAGCATCTACATATCAACATGAAAGAGATGTTAGCAGTCCAGTTTGCATTAATGGCTTTCAAGGAGTTACTTCTTCCAGGGCAGGTGTTGATTCTAACAGACAACACAACTGTCATGTGGTACATCAACAAGCAAGGGGGAACACATTCTTACCCATTGTGCAGGCAAGCAATGATTTTATGGGAGACTGCGCTCAGCTTGCAACTAACTCTTCAGGCAAGGTTTCTTGCGGGAGCACAGAACTCCTTAGCAGATGTGTTAAGCAGACAAATCATGGATCCCCACGAGTGGAAACTGGATCTTCATGTATTTCAAAGGTTGACAGTGTCCTGGGGAACTCCAGACATAGATCTGTTCGCTTCTCCACTAAACCACCAGCTGCCAAAGTTTTGCACAAAGAGGTTACATCACACAGCTTGGAAAGTGGATGCTCTTTCTTTCAGTTGGAAAAATCTTCATGTGTATCGCTTCCACCTCTGCCTCTTCTTCCAAAGGTGCTTCTAAAGGTCAGACAAGACAAGCCAAGGATGATTTTAATAGCTCCAGATTGGCCTCGGCAGCACTGGTACCCATTACTGAGGAGTCTAGTAAAGAAGCCTCCATGGCCTTTACCCTTGATTCCACACCTTTTGTCTCGAGAGAAGGCCACCTGCTCAATGTCAAGCTTCGTTCTCTTCATCTAACAGCATGGCATATTCTGTTTTGAGAGACAGCCGGTCTCAACTTCCTCAACAAGTTTTAAATGTGATTATGGAAGCTAGAAGACCTAGTACACGGAAAGTGTATGCAGAAAAATGGAAGAGATTTTTATTTTGGAGTGCAGCAAGGAATTTGGAGATTTCTGAGCCTAATTTGAGTGTGGCTCTTCAATATCTTACTGAGTTATTGGACAAAGGTTTGTCCTTCTCTTCCATTAAGATTCATGCTGCAGCAATTTCAGCTCACTATGATTGTGACCCACCATTGTTTTCATCCTTTGTTCAAGCAGTTTCTCAGAGGGGCAAAGAATATAAGACCCCACGTAGAGCTCTTACTCCTGCTTGTGATCTCAAATTTGTTTTGGAACCACATACTCTACAACCTTTTGAGCCTCAGGTACTGCTGATTTAAAATATTTGTCATGGAAGACTGCTTTTTTGTTGGCTATTACTTCTGCAAGAAGGGTTTCTGAGTTGCAGGCCCTTATGGCAGTAGAGCCCTTTCTGATTTTCCATAAGGATAGGGTACCATTACGCACTAATCCTTCCTTTATGCCCAAGGTGGTTTCTAGTGTGGCTTTAAACCAAACTATTCATTTGCCTACTTTCTATGCAGATCCCCAAAATAAAGGGGAAAAGATTTTGCACACTTTAGATGTACATAGGCAGTTGCGTTATTTAAGCAGGACTAAGGATTTCAGGCAGTCTCAGCAGTTGTTTGTTTCTTTTGCTTTGAGTTCTCAGGGCAAGCCTGTGTCTAAGCAAACTATTTCTAAGTGGATTGGGTTTTGCATTTCTTTTTGTTATTCCCATCATGGCAAGGAGATTCCAGCTGGGATTAGGCCTCATTCCACTAGGGCTACTGCCACTTCAACAGCATTTTTAAGGGGGGTGGCAACTAAGGATTTTTTAGAGGCAGCTACTTGGAGTTCAGTGCATACTTTCTCTAAGCATTACCACCTTCCTCTCTACTCTAAATCTAGGGCTGGTTTTGCCACAGCCATTTTGCAAGGCATGTTGGCAGCTCCTGCTTCTTTATGATTTGCCAGCCTCCCTTACCTCTGCTTTGGGATTCTACCCAATGGTTAGGACTGCAGCAATGTGGAATGAAGAACATAGTACAGTTTTGTACCTACCATAAATGTAGATGTTCGAGGATCCACATTGCTGCAGTCCAATTTACCCTCCCGCCTTCCCCTCTGTTTAGGGGTGGTGGTGTGAGTTGCTGTATATTATTGTACATCTGTATATATATATATATATATATATATATATATATATATATATATATATATATATATTGTATATAAGTTTGGTGCAGGGCTTTTTGGTGTTTTGGTTTGGGCGTTTTTTTTTTTAGGGTCTTCTGACATCTGGGGCAAGAAAAGACTGAAGATATGGTGTCGGTCATGCGCATTAGTACCCTGACGTACTGACGTCAGTCTAATGCGCCTTGACCGACGTCAGCCATATACTTTGGTATTCGGGCCGACTGGACAGCGGACTACCCAATGGTTAGGACTGCAGCAATGTGGATCCTCGAACATCTACATTTATGGTAGGTACAAAACTGTACTTTTTCTTCCCCAACTACTCCAACAGAGCGGAACAAAAGCTGCATTTTCTGGATGTTCGTCAGCTCCGTTACTAACTGGATAGAACCAAGCAAGCCAGGAAATCTGAGCAGCTCTTTCTGTTATGCGGCAGGAAAGAAAGGCCTTCCAGTTTCCAAAGTAACACTTTCTAGATGGCTGGCCTCTGAGATTACTTTCATCTATGAGTTCAGACGCCAAAAACTACCGTGAAGGCCCAGAGCTCACTCAACTAGAGCATTAGCCACGTCAATAGCTTTTCAGGCTAGATTACCAATAGATTCCATTTGTGCAGCAGCCACATGGGCCTCTCCTCATACCTGTATCTCATTACAAATTAGACCTGGCCTTCCGAAGCCGGGTTTATTTTGGTTCCACCGTTCTCAAGAGTCTGTTCCGATGAGCCACCCAGGGTGAAGGTGCTAGGGATGCGGTCCCATCCAGCAAGAATGAAGGTGAGATTGACAATTTAACATTGAGAAGTTATGTACCTACCATAACGTTCCATGTTAGTTGTCTTCTCGCCTTCTTTCTTGCGTCCCACCCCCCATCCCCCTAGCCTGGACAGGCCTAAGGATCCTTGGGGATCATCTTTCTGCCTCGGTATAAGCCCCCTTGGCTAACTTACTGGTAGCTGTAGGTCTAGGTGACTATACATGTAAGGTTTCCTCTCCTTATTTTGGAGATCAGAACTGCTATAGTTTCAGCTATCAAATGAGTTCTGGGTAGTTAGCTCCTAGCATTGTGGGATATAGGGTAGCCTTGAGCCGGTAAAAATAGCTCTCTAGCTTTAGTATAGGCAGAGTTGGAGCCTATGATCGGCTCCGAACCACATCCAGCAAGAAAGAAGGCAAGAAGATAACCAACATGGAATGTTATGGTAGGTACATAACTTCTCATTTTCAACTACTGGCAAAAACGTCCCATCTCCCTGCAAGAAATTCTGCAGGTCCTGGGATTCATGGCATCCCGCATACTACTACCATATGCCAGACTGCATGTGAGGAAATTACAATGCTACCTAAAAAGTGTTTGGACTCAACATTCTCAGTCTAGAAGCAGTAATTCCAATAATTCCCTGCCTACGACAGGAGTTTTGATGGTGGGCACAGGCATGTCACCTAAACAAGTGTTAGCCTTTTACCCAACCTACAGCCAGACTAACAGATGCTTCGGATTACACTTGGGGAGCACACATGGCAGGAACATGCATTCAAGGCAAGTGGACCACAGACCAGATGCAACTTCACATCAGAGGTGGCTGTTCAAAATGCCCTAACAGCTTTCAAGGACCTTCTGTACCCAGGACAACCATTACTGAAGACAGACAACACCACAGTAATGTGGTACATAAACAAGGGGGCACTCGCTCTTATCCCCTATGCAGGCAAGCCATGACCTTGTGGAACGCCGCTCTAACGTACCAAGGTCACCTGCAAGCACAATTCTTGCCAGGAAAGAAAAATACTCTGGCAGACTACCCAAGCAGAAATATGGACCCTCATGAATGGAAATTGAACCCACTAATCTTCAGCATAACACACAAATGGGGATGCCCAGACATGGAACTTTTTGCCTCCCCTCTGAATTGCCAACTACAAAAATTCTGCACAAGGATTTATCACAAGCATGGAAAGTGGATGCTGTTGTGTTCAGCTGGAAAAACCTAAGTCTGTACCTTCTCACCACTGCCTCTCCTTTCAAAGGTACTCCTAAAAGCCAGACAAGAAAAACCACAGATCCTGATTGCTCCAGACTGGCCACGCCAGCACTGGTATCCTATATTGGAACTTGGCTCAGGGCCCACCATGGATTTTGCCCCAAATTCCACACCACCTGACAAAACAATCAGATCCTGCACGGTCAGCTCAAAACCCTAAACCTGCCTGCATGGCAGATACTTTAGTCGGGCAACACCTCTCTCTCTAAAGCTGTTATGGATGTCATTTTGGAGGCCAGGAGGCCTAGCACCAGGAAAGCCTACTCAGAAAAATGGAAGAGATTTTGCGCCTGGAACCAGGCTCACAGCCTTGACCCTCTTGTTCCAAACATTCCTCAGATTTTAAAATACTTAACTGAGATGCAGGACAGAGGCCTATCCTTTTCATCAATTAAGATTTATGCCTCCGCCATTTCTGCACATTACAACACTGATCCTCCTTTATTCTCTAATTCCTTGCTAAAGCAGTACCTCAGCGGGGCTAAAAACACAAGACCGCCCCAGAGAGCACCAACACCAACTTGGGACCTCATTTTCGTTTTGGAAAAACTGACCCACCTTTTAAGCCAGCCGATCTAAAATTTTTATCATGGAAAACAGCTCTGCTCCTGGCAGTAACTTCAGCACGAAGAGTTTGAGCTACAGGCATTAATGGCAGTGGAATCTTTTATAATTTTTCATCAGGATAGGGTATTTTTAAGGACAAACCCTACCTTCATGGCAAAGGTGGTATCCAGTGTGGCTCTTAACCAAACCATCCATTTGCCTACTTTTTATCCAAACCCCCAAAATAAAGGGGAGAAACTTCTGCATTCTTTGGACATACACAGGCAGCTACACTAATACTTGGACAAAACAAAAACTTTCAGGAAAACTGATCAACTGTTTGTAGCATATGCTGCAGGATCACAAGGCAGGTCTATCTCAAAGCAGACTATATCCGAATGGATAGGACACTGTATTCGGTACTGCTACACATAGCATGGAAAATCAGTCCCTAATAACATTAGGCCTCATTCCACCAGGGCAACAGCCACTTCAGCAGCCTTTGTCAGAGGAGTACCTACCAAGGAAATTTTGGAGGCTGCAACTTGGAGTTCAGTGCATAGCTTCACCAAGCATTACCACCTGCCTCTTTACTTTAAATCCAGAGCAGGATTTGCCACTGCAGTTCTGCAGGGCCTCTTAGCCAATCCTAACTCTTTATAGCCCACCACCCAAACTTAGCTTTGGGATTCAACCCAAGTGTGACTGCAGCAGTGTAACACTATGAACATAGTACAGTTTTGTACCTACCATAAATGTAGATGTTGGTGTTCACACTGCTGCAGTCCAGGTTACCCTCCCTCCATCCCCTCTGAACTAGCTGGACTTATCTATACCCTTCTATCGTATACAACCTTTTGGGATGTATTTGCTGGTAACTGAAGGTATTGTTTTTATTGTGTATTTTTGATTAGCAATATGTATTGCCTACCCACTTGGGGGCACCTGACATCTGGGACAAGAAAAACTGAAGAAAATGGCATCTGATGCATCTTGTGTACACCTGGCGCACTGACGTCAGGGAAGAAGCAACAGCAACCAAAGCCGGACCAAGACTTTGGAACTCTGGCAGACTGTGGGCCCACTTGTTGGCAGGATAACCCAAGTGTGATGACTGCAGCAGTGTGAACACTCTAACATCTACATTTATGGTAGGTACAAAACTGTACTTTCCAGATCCTCTCCTTCCAAACTGGACAAAGACAAAAAAATCTTCAAAGAAGCTCTCCGGCTCAGTTTCCTCTGAGCCGCCAGAGAAAATCACGAACTACAGTTGCTTCTGCTCCATTGGCTTCGGGGCTGACAGAAGGCAGTGCATCTATGTCAACATCGGTTCCCTGTCTATTGGAGCCGGTGACAGATTTCAGTTCTGAGCCGGTCTCCAGTTTTTCGACCTGTTTCTCACTCGCATGTCTCCCTCTGCAGGGAGATCCAGATCCCTGACTGTCCTCTAGGACCCTTTCTGTTTAGTGGTGAGGAAACTGCTCCAGTCATCTGTGCTGGCTAATTTGCTTTCAGCTCCGGAGCACATGCTCCCTTTATCTTTGGGCATTTCTCCTTCGAATCTTTCTTCTGAGCCAGAGCTGTCTGTTCTGGACTCGGTGAGGTCTGCTTCAGTAGCCCCCTTTGGCATCTCTGCTCCGATCTTCGCTCCGACCCAGGCTGCGCCGTTAACGGGGTTGCAGGATTCACAGTTCATCGGTCTGAACAGAGAGGGAGGTCTCAGGTTGATCCTCTTCGGCTCCGAGCCTTCCTGTCTGCTTCAGCTCGGGTGAGCGTGGACCTGACATCTGCTTTGGACCTAATGTCTTCTGCTCTGAGGGCTACTACCGTATCTTCCATGGTTAGTTGACCTTTGGAGCTGGGGGGAATCAGCTTCCGAGGTCATGAGTATGCTGGCCAGGTAGTCAGCTGCATCTTATGGCACTGGCACCCCCCCCCCCTCCAGCACTGATGTCTCCGATAACCCTCTATCTAGGGACAGCGGAGACCTAAGGCCTCAGGATGTGTGGTCCCCAGCTTTGAGGCCTTCCCAGATTTTTACCTGAGGAACCCCTCCGTGTGCAAGAGGAAGCACATAGACTCCCAAGATGAGTCTCTCACTTCTGACACTGACCTTGGAGTCGGAGGGGTCCCCCAAGTAGTCTTCTGATATATTTCTCATATCTTGGAAATAGAGGCGAATGGCCCTCCAAAGTCTCTTCTGAGGAGTCTGTTCTTGAAGGCCTTTGGGTCCCAGTCCTCCACTTTTTAGGTTTCTCCCCATTCTAGCTCTTGGACCTTGTTTGTTGAAAGGTGTGGGAAACTCCAGACACTGTGGAACTGGTCCCTAGGAGACCCAACAAGTTTTTGTTCGCTCCCCCTGATGTCTTACAAAAGGCGTTCCAGTAGATGCCATAGTGGTGGCAGCAGCTACCAAGAAGGAACTTGGAGAAACTTAATCTACTGTCCATCCCCCTAACAAGGAGTCTAGGGCTATGGACAGGTATGGGAAGCGTATGTTCTCTGCAGTGGCCTTTACACTGCGGTCGCTGAACTATTTGTCGCATTTTACACTGCTCCAGAGATATCTCCTAAAAGCTGGGGGATTCTGTACAGGGTAACATTTCTGATGCTGTGGCTCCGGTCAGTGCTCCGATGTCTACCCTAAATTTTATTACCAACTCCATGAGGCTGATCTTACGCAGCCGACTTGAGCGAGCAGGACTGCCGGTTCCGAAGTCTCTCTTGGGAGACTCTCCTGGATATGCCTGTGCAACTTCCTGGAGGCTTTCAAGTCTACCTTCACAAACACCCCCTTTGATTCATCCTTATTTGGAACCAAGGTAAAGGACACTCTAGGTGCAAGCAGGAAGGAAAAACCTTGTCTGCCGTGGGAGTCTGTTTTTCCATGCCTTCTAGACCTTATCCCAAGGGCCAGAAGTGTGGAAAAATGTGGTTCAGAAAGTCGCAGAGGTTTTTTCACAACGCACAGTCATTTCCCCCCTCCAGAGGCAGAGGAGGGGATGGAAATTCAGGTAGCCGCCGCTCTAGAGGCAGAGGAGGCCCATATAACCAGGGGGACCGCAATTCCTTTCGTGGTTCTCCCTACCAGTGCTCTTGAGGGGAGGCCCAATTGTGTGTCTGGAGCCAGTCGGGGGTCACATTTCTCTATACCCTGAAGCCTGGTGAGACATCACCCAAGATGTGTGGGTATTGGAGATGATTTCCAGAGGTTATCATGTTCCCCTTCTTTCTTATCCCTTCCAAACAAATGAATCCCAGACATTCCACCCAGTCAAAGGGATTCCGCAACTTTAGAAATGCACAAGTTGCTGTCAAAGGGAGCCATCCAGCCTGTCCCCTCAGACAGAGTAGGATTAGGGACTTCAGATTCTTTTTGGTGTCAAAGAACAGGGGACCCGAGACCCATTTTGGATCTCAGCCGTTTGACCATGTGGGGAAGTCCAAGTTCCACATGGTCACGTTAGTCAATTCTCCCGTTATTAGGGAAAGATGTGTGGATGTCCTCCATCGACCTCAAGGATGCTTACTACCATATCAAAATAGACAGGACATCCATAAGTCACTTGTGCTTCCGGCTGGGAGCCAGTCATTTTCAGTTTCGCACCCTGTTTTTTGGTCTCACCACAGCCCCCAGGGTGTTGACCAAATGCATGGCAGTGGTAACTGCTCACTTGAGATGTCAGGGATTGAAAGTGCTTCCGTACCTGGACAACTAGCTCCTGTCTGCCACCACCAGGTATCTACTGCTACAGACCAGGGATGCCACTTCAGCTGTGCCAAAGTCTGGGAATTACTTTGAATTGGGAAAAGTTTGCCTTGTTGCCCTCGCAGTGTTACCTTTATCGGTGCTGAATTAGACTCTGTGCTCATGAGGGTTTCCTACCAAAAGCGAATTCAGGTTTTACTGCAGCAGATCTACGCTTTGCTATCACTGAAGGTCAAGGCAAAAGTGGTCCTCAAGTTGTTGGGGATCATGGCTGCCACGATTATGCTGGTCCCTCTTGCAAGACTACACATGAGGCTTCTTCAGTGGCTACTTTTTGCCCAATGGTCTCTACAGCATCCCCTGCTCTCTCACTTTGATTATAGACAGGTGCAAGCAGGATCTGTGCTGGTGGCTTCAGACCAGCAACCTCCATGTGGGCTTTCGTTCAATTGCCATGGTGACCACGGATGCCTCCCAGATTGGGTGGGGGGGGCATTATCTTGGCAGGACAGTCCAAGGCACGTGGCAAGGACAAGAGATCCATTTGCATATCAGTGTCTTGAAGATGAGAGCGGTGCTATTAGCGTTGCAAGCACTTCAAGGCTTTCATCCTCATGGGACAATTGCAGTCCACTCAGACATGTCAGTGGTATGGTATCTGAACAAACAGGGAGGAACCAGGTCGTACCCCCTTTGCAGAGGCGCACTTCGAGTGTGGCAGTGGGCAGTATCTTCCCGACGCTTTTTAGTGGCAACGCACATACCAGGGAAGTCCAAAGTGTTTGCCAACAGGCTAAGCAGAGCTGTTCTGATACCTCACGAGTGGTCCTTGAGCGAAGTGGCGGAGCAAATTTTCTGCAAATGGGGTCAGCCTTGCAATCCATTTGCCAGCCCCCTCAATGGTAAATGCAGCTACTTCCCCCTTATCCCCCCAAAGGGGGAGGCACCCAGGGACGCTTTTGTTCAGTTGGCCCTCCGGTCTTCTCTTTGCCTTCCCTCCAATCCCCCTGATAACTAAGGTTATTCAGAAAGCACAATCCTTGAAGCAAAATGATACTGATTGTGCCACACTGGCTTCGTCAGATCTGGTTTCCTTTTCTCTACCCTTATCTAATGGACGATCTGTGGAATCTAGACCCAGAGCCAGATCTGTTGACTTGTATGTCAGGGCAGTTCTACCCCTCCATTTAGACCTTCAGGTTGACAGCATGTCTGCTCCAGTTCCATCCCTAGTCAGGCTTCATGATTTTTCACCGGAGGTGGTTCATATTCTGTCTTCCCACAAGCGTTCTACTAGGAAGATTTATTCCAATAAGTGGAAGAGATTCTCCATTTGGGCTCATGAAAGGCAGATTGATCCCTATACAGCTCCCATTTCATCAGGTTTGGAATTTTTCACAACTGTTCAGCCAAGGATCAGCTGCGGCAGCTGTCAGTGCAGTTAACAACCATTTCTACTTTTCTTGTTGCTGATGAACCCAATCTAATGGCGCACAGACTTTGTAGGGCTTTTCCGAAAGGGACTATGCTACTTCGACCTCCAAACTTTGATCCTGTAATGCCATGGGACCTTAATTTTGTATTAGAGGCATACCTCCTCCTTTTGAGCCTGCGGCAACCTGTGACATTAAATTTTTGTCTTGGAAGACTAGCTTTTTGATGGCCATCACTTCGGCTAGGCAGGTCTCTGAGCTCCGAGCTTAATTGGTTCGGCCCCCTTGGTAGGTTGCTTCGGTGGTCAACTTCAGCCAGTCAATTGAGCTGCTGTATTTTTCCCTGAATTCTCTCAGGGCAGAACTTAAGTTTAATCGGCTAGATGTTAACAGACAATTGCTTTTCTATTTACATAGAACAAAAGATATTGGGAAATCTTATCAACTTTGTATCGTTTTCAGACAATAGACTCAAGTTTCTAAAGTAACTCTGTCCAGATGGATTTCTAGTTGCATTTCCTTCATCTATACTTCAAATGGCAAGGAATTACTCTAAAGCGAAGGTTCATTCTACACGTTCGGTGTCTACTTCTACTGCTTTTCAGGCTAGGATGTCTATGGATGATATTTGTGCTGCAGCCACTTGGGAATCTCTTCACACCTTTATTAGTCGCTACCAATTGGATCTGATATCTAGAGGCAGATCCTCCTTTGGTTCCACAGTACTCAGGAGTATTTTCCAGTGAGCCACCCAAGGTTTAGGTGCTAGGGATGCTGTCCCACGGTTAAGAATGTAGGCGAGATTTAACTGCATAACATCAAGAAGTTATGTACTCACCATAACATTCAATGTATGTAGTCCATTTCACCTCTCATTCTTGCTAACCCACCCACCTACCCCCTCCTGGAGTACCTAGAGGTAGTGTCTGTTTTCAGCACTCTTTGTGCTGAATTGGTTCTTCCTCTCAGCGTGTGGGTGTGTGAGCTTGCAGCAAACAAGATCTGGGGATAGGCACATTGCAGCATGGGATACCTCTTGAGCCAATTGACTTCGAGCTAGAGTATGGCCAAGTCAGAGCTGAGGTTCGACTCTGAACCCACTGGTAAGAATGTGAGGTGAGATGGACTACCTCGAACCTTATTGCAAGTACATAACTTCTTGATTTCCTCTTCTCTGTAGTATTTTGTCTCACCCTTCCCCACTTCCTGGTATTCTTGGATGCATTGATCCTATTTCCCTTGGACTGTCTGCCTGGGGCTTCAGCTTTGAGGATGGCGCACATGTACGTCACTTGTGGCAGACACCGGAGTATGGCATGTCAGACTTACTGCTCACCCCAAGACCCTAAGGTAGTAAGACTTTGATATACTGCCTGACATTGGGTCATCGCCTTGGCAGGCAGCTCCTCGTGTAAAGAATACTGCAACGGAGAAAGGAGGGACCTCTCTCATTACGGTATGTTCTTACATAGCTAATCTTTTTTCTAGCACACTTATTTATGCAGGTTCGCCAGTGGACTCTAGCTGTACAGTGGTCCATTCTTTACCAACCCCTGTCCCATTGAAGTAAAGATCACCCTTATTTGCAAGCAACACATTTGCTGGTGGATAGTCTTTCTTTTTTTATGGGTAGACCCTTTTTTCTACTGAACCCAGTAGCTACCGTGACCACGGACACTGCTGAACTAGGGTGAGGTGGGGGACATTTCTTGGGAAGAACTCTTAAAGGCATGCGTTTCCTCCAAGAGACCAAGTTGCATATCAGTGTCCTAGAGAGTAGTAGTCCTATTAGCGTTGCTGGCATTTCAGGAATCTCTTTCCTTGTGGGTGATTGCAATTCAGATTGACAATGTCTATTTAAACTGTTTTTGTGGTGTTTACTTTTTTTGCTCCTTTAAAAAAGTTAATTGTTGCTTAATTTTACCTGTAGGCTAACACACTCAAGTGCGCTAGCCGTTTAAAAGCATTTATAGCATTTACTGTCTGTTTTTCCTCTGTTTTCTGCAAAAAAATATCTTTTCCTGCCTTACTGAACTAGAATAGTCCAGTCTTCAGAGTTTGCTGATCTCTGGGCTTTGGCTTAGTTCCTGTGCTATTCCGTATCCTTATTTGGATAAAGGGAAGCTTCTTTGTTTACCAGTGGGAGTGGGGAGCACTGAGCAGCCTATTTGTCCCTAGAGCAGTGGTTCCAGCCAGCAAATTGTAGTCTATTGGCCATTTTGGGTCAATTCCTAGCTCTTTACAATCCCCTGCTATAAAGCCTGCTTTAGCGCGCTTTTGCGTGATTTAGCGCGGAGTTGCCCATAGACCACCATCGGGCAGTGCCGGTTAAACAAGGTTAAACTATTTCTGGCTCCGTAAAGTCTGCTCTTCAATTTTTCCCTTAGAACTTCTCTACTTGCAATCTAAACAGTCTGTTCTCTATCTCAAAAGCTCAGCACTTGCTCCTAAAGCATTTTTATATAGGTAAAGTACTTTATACTAAACAAAGTACTACATTAGCCTAGAATCCCCTTGAGTACCCATTTCCCTTTAGGTCCCTTCTGACTCAGTTACACAGCAAACTTTTTCACTTTTTCTAGCATGTCGAAGGGTCAGTTGCTAGCGTCCTCCTGTTCAGCTGGTGAATCTTGGCATCTTGAGGCAATGTTACAATTGTTTTATGTACACAGACAACCCACTCCTTCTCCCACAAAACACAAATACATAAGAGATGCAACTATATAGCCAAACTGGAGGCTGAGCTCTCAACTCAGGACTGGCAAGACCAGACAGGAGGAGAAGGAAACCACGCACACCACAAACCCAGTTTCACATAGAACTATCACAACTGCAAAACAAACACATAAATACACAGACATACTCGGAGGCACTGATCAAAAATCTACCAAAACTACAGAGGCCTCCAAAGCAGACACCCAAGCAACTGCCACCTCAAGACAAGACATGCAACACGTAGCTCTCAAAGTCAGTGTACTAAACAGTCACAGCCCTTAAGGCCAAACACAATGCCAGGCACACTTGTTATAGGTGACTCCATAGTCAGACACACTGACGTCCCACTCACCAGACTGAACAAGGAAAAGATCACAGTAAGCTGCCTGTTGGGCGCTAGAATCCGCCACATAACACAAGCAGTCAGGTCACTCCACAGCAAGTACAAGTATGACTCTGTCATTGTCCTTGCCGGTGTGAACGACCTGAGACGTACCTCCCTGGACTACATGAAAAGAGACATAGAGGAGCTCTCAGATTATGTAGCCCAGGCCGGTATGACCCTGACCCTGAGCAGTATCCTACCCTCACCAAGAATGATGCCACAATACAGAGACAAAATGATCAGCTTTAATTGGCTTAATTACTGGTGTCATTCTAAGGGGATCCAATGTCTGTCTGCCTGGGATGACATGCTTGACAAGCCACGCTGCTTTGCAAGGGACGGCTTGCACCTGTCACCCCTGGTCTTCTGGATATTGGCAAAGGCTCTTGCCACCCCCATAGTGCCTTTTTTAGGCAAGGCTCAAATGATAAACCTACCGCCCTAGAAAACAAAAATGGAAAAAAAACTAAGGGTAATGCTGCTCAATGCCAGAAGTCTAAACCTCAAAATGCATGCCCTCTAAGCCCCCCTCAGTATGGAGAACATTGATGTCTGTGCTTTGACTGTAACCTGGTTCAAGGCTCCTGAGAGCACCCCAGCACTGTCAGGTTATACCTCATATCATGCGTTCTGGCCCTAAAATTCGGACCGAACCACAAAAGGAGGGGCAGTATCCATATTCATAAAGGATACCCACACCTCCAGGTTAGTGGCAACGCACGAAGCATCGGAGACCATCCAGGTGCAATTAACCATAGGTAAAACTGCCCTACAGTTTGTAGCATGCTACAGACCACCCTCTCAAACTCAGGAAACCCACACAGCCTTCCTGAAGACACTGGATAGTATGAATGTCTCTCCAAACACCATCATATTGGGTGACTTCAACTACCCAAACAGACTGGGAACATTACTCAAGCCCCAACACCCTAGCCCAAAGGTTCCTGGAGTTCATAAACTCAAATGCTATGGAACAACTAGTCACCATTCCCACAAGAGGAGAAAATATACTAGACCTGATCATCACAAACATGGGGACAAAATGTTCCACACCGGAAGTAATATCCCTCATTGGTGAGATCAGACCATAAATTAATCTCACTGGTGATCCACATCCCGCCCCCAACCCCAGCAAAAAAGACCACAGTGAAGAACTTCTCAAAAGCAAACTTCACACTTAAGACTGGAGTGGTATCCTTCAAGGCCCCCGAGCCAGTGGAAACCACAATCCATGCTGCTGAAACCCTTACAAATGCCTTCTATGAGCACCTCCAGGAATGTATGAATCAAGCAATCCCTAATAAAATAAAGACCCTTTCCACCAAAGGCAGGCACCCGGTCTGGTGGACCCCAGCCATAAACAAACTCTACAACAAGAGGAGAAAGCTACTACATGACAGAGCACAATCCCTAAAAGGGAAGGCATCTGTGATCAATACTAGCAAAAAGCTACGATCACTCATAAAATCATCCAAGGCCAACTTTGAAAGAAAAATCGCTAAAGACACAAGACAGTCATAAGGCCTTCTTTAGCTATGTTAGAAACCTGGGTGGAAACTCCCAGATATGCTCAGAATTAGTCCAAAATGATACAAAAATCACTGAACCCACAGACATTGCCAACGTACTGGCAGCCAGGTTCAGTGCAAACCCCCTCAACAGCAAGTACTTCATTCTTAACCCCTCTCAGGGGGAGTCGCCAAGAGATCCTTTGCACGCTTGGCCCTGTAGAGCCTCTCTGCTTGTCCTCCTGTGCCCTTAATTCCCAATCTTCTCTAGAATGCAAGTAGACAAAAACTTGGAATAATCATTGCTTTTTTCTGGTCTCAGCAAGTATGGTTCCCCTTTTCATGGTCTCACCTTTAATTCTCTATGGCTGCTAGAACATGCTCAGGATTTCCTCTTTCACCTGTCCGATGTATCACCCTGGTCTTCAGGCCATCAGGCTTAACTGCATGGTTTCTCCATTTCCAGTAATAGTTGCAGTCCAGGCTTTCTTCCCCTGTGAAATTTTGGCTTCTCAAAAAGATTCTACCAAAAGTTTTACAAGAGCAAATGGAAAAGATTTTTCCATTTGGGCGTCCGATAAGGAAATTGACCCTTTTTCTGCCCCGATTTCTGCTATTCATTTTTTGACCACCCTTTTTAAAGGAGCAAGTTTCTGTACAACTAAGCTTCAGGTGACAGCGATTTTCTGATTTTCACACAGGGAATAAATCTTTCCTTGGTTTCCTCTGTTGTGTAAAGGAGTTTTTCTTCTGAGGCCTCCGATAAATGACCTATCACCACCTTAGGATCTAACAGCTTTATTTGGGGGTTTAACACAAACCTTTTGAATAGTCACAAATCCGATCCTGAAATTTGTCATGGGAGACTAATTTGTTAGCTGTCATTTGGTAAAAAGAATCAGAACTCCAAGCTCCTTCATTTAAAACTCTGTTTACATTATTTTTCATAAAGATGGGGTTGCATTACGAACTAAACCTTTTTTACATAAAGTGGTTTCCGAAAATCTCAAGCAGTCCATTCACTTACCAGATGTTCTTCATCTCACATTGCTGCAGTCCTTACACTTGGGTAGTCCGCTGTCCTCTGTCGGCCCGAATATCAAAGTATAAGGCTGACGTCGGTCAAGGCGCATTTGACTGACATCAGGACGTCAGGGTACAAATGCGCATGACCGACGTCATATCCCCAGTCTTTTTTGCCGCATGGTCCGATGCAGAAGCAGCGTTGCAAGTGCCGTTCGGCGTTCTGAAATTTTTCGAATTCGGAGTTTCAGACAGAGTCAAAGTTGGCTAAGTACCCCGTTGGGGAATATTTTAGTTTTTTCTTGCCTCAGTGGTTTACCGGATGTCAGAAAGTGAATAACTGTATTTCTTGTGGGAAACAGATACCGCATAGAGATTATCATACTTTGTGTATTCCTTGTTTAGGGCCTGAGCACGACGTTGTTTGGTGTCGCTCTTGTGCTAGATTCAATAAGCGCACTATAAAGAGAAGGTTAGATTGTGCCAGGTTAGTCTTCGGGAAGTGGTGCAATTATAAAATGCTGTCGGATGCTCCGACGCCCGCTTCTTCGAAGAAGCGCAAGGACAAAGCAGCTAAGCCTAGGCTAGAAGAACCGTCCGTACCGGACGCCGGTTCTTTAGAGGTGTCTGTGGAGCCGGTGGTTCTGCCGGAGGTTTCTTTGGAGTCCCAGGGAGAGACTTTGTTATTGCAGGATGTGGCCTCTCAGGAGGCAGGTCAGGCTGAAGGGGCTTCTCAGGTTACTGTACTCCCCTCCCTTCCTAGGGTGGTTAGGCCCTCTCCTTCTGTTTCCAAGGCTTCTCCCAGAGGCAGGCCAGGTTTAGCTTCAGTTGGTGTCACCCCTAGTTCTTCAGGAACTGTGCCCAAGAAGCATATGCTTAAAATGGCAGAAGATTTGATTACTCTGATTAGAGGTTCTTTGCCCCCTCCTGATAAGAGACCTAGGGTGGAACCTGAGCTTAGGAGTTTTGAGCAGGCTTCGGATGTTTCAGAGTCTTCGGCTGAAGACTTGCAGGAGTATTCTCCTTATTCTGATTCGGATGTGGATGATTCTACTCCTTCTGCTTCTCCTCCTGAGGATTTTTCTTTTTCAGAGACTCTTCATTCCATGAGGGAGCATTTTAAGTGGGAAGGTCAGGACTTCTCTGATTCCAGGAAAAGGCTTAGGGAATTTTTGTTTTACCCCAGCATAGGCCTTTGGCTATACCTCCTGTTCTGGATGTGGTGGAAGATGTTTTGCAGAGGCTTCTCTTAATCCTGATTCTTTGCCTCCTGCTCCTGTTAAACCGGATAGGTATTACAGGGTGCCTGAAGCTCATACGTATCTTTTTAAGAGTCCTAGGGCAGACCCAGAAACTGTTAGTCAGGGGCCTAAAGGTGTTAAGGCCTCTGTTGTCAAAAATCCGGTTCCTCCAGATAAAGAGGCCAGGGCTTTGGATAGATGGGGAAAGAAAGTTTATACTTCTTCCACCCTAGCTATGAGGGCTTTGAATTGCCAGTTTCACATGTTGAAATACCAAAACTATCTCCTTTCACAATTGAAGTCTAAGGCAGATGCTCTGGCGGAAGGTATTGAGTGTAAAGAGTTACAAGATTTAGTACAGGTTTCTGAACAGGTGGGTAAGCATTCTTTGCAATGTGGTTTTGATGCTGTACAGGCCTCGGCTAGGGTGGCTGCCACTGGGTCAGTTCTTCGCAGGCACGCCTGGCTGAGGGATCAGAATTTATCTGAACATGTTAAGACAAGGATTTTAGATGCTCCTTTACAATCTGATGTGTTGTTTGGTTCTCCTGTTGAGGCAGTCTTAAAGAAAATGGAAGACAAGGCTAAGTCTATGCAGACTGTTAAAGATTTTTTGCAGGTTCAGCCTCCGAAGTTTAGTAGAAATTGGCCTACCAAGGGGTGGACGTATCCTTCTTATGATTCCCAGTCTAGGGGTAGGTCTAGACGTGGTAGGGGCAGAGCTCAGGGCTCTTTCAGGCCTAGAACAGGGAGTTCACCTGCACAGTCTTCGAGTGAGGGCAGGGGTCAGTCCTTTCGTAAACAGACCCAATGACCTACCTTTTCAGCTGCCAGAGCCTTCTCATCTGGCAGCACCTTTGGGAGGAAGGTTGGCACTTTTCAAGGAAAATTGGAGTTTGATTACCCAAGACAGATGGGTATTGGATATCATACACCACGGTTACAGGTTTTATTTCCATACCTTGCCTCCTTTCAAAGGCATGCCAGACGTTCCTCCTCAACAAAGAATAGAGGCTCACAAACAAATTTCTCTGTTACTTTAAATAGGGGCCATACAGCCGGTCCCTATGCCAGAAGTGGGCCTAGGATTTTATTCTCGCCTGTTCCTAGTACCAAAGAAAGGGAACACGTGGAGACCAATTTTGGATTTATCTACCCTCAACACTTATCTGGACATTCCCAAGTTCAAAATGTTGACGTTACAACAGCTTTTACCTCTGCTGGGCAAAGATCATTGGATGGTAACTTTGGATCTCAAGGAGGCTTACCTTCATGTTCCTATCAGACTGAGTTGCAGGAAGTATCTGAGTTTTCGGGCTGGGACTTCTCATTATCAGTTCTCTGCATTGCCCTTTGGCTTATCTACTGCGCCCAGAGTGTTCACGAAAGTTCTGGCTCCAGTGATAGCTTTCCTCAGGCTAAAAGGAATACAGATCTATCCTTATTTGGACGATTGCCTGATTCTGGCTCAAGGAAGGGATGAGCTACTTCATCATTTGGAATATGTGATAGCAGTGCTAAGATGCCTGGGGTATTCTGTGAACGAAATAAAGTCCAGTCTAGTACCCTCTCAGGACATGTGCTTTCTGGGTGTAAGACTGAATACAGCAGCCCAGATGGCCTTTTTGACCCCGGACAAACAAAATAATCTTTCCCTTTACTTTCATCAATTGTCTCATCAGTCCAGGCTGACTGCAAGGACAGTCCTTCAAGCCTTGGGGTTCATGGCATCTTGTATTTTGGTGCTTCCCAATGCCAAACTGCATATGAGGAAGTTACAATGGTATCTCAAAAATGTATGGACACAACACTGCCAGGATCTGGACACTGTCATTCAAATAATACCTTGCATTCAAAAGGAGTTGTTGTGGTGGGCTCAGGAATGTCACCTAAACAAGGGACTCTGACCCGGCCAGAGGAGAATCAGATTCTAACGACAGATGCCTCAGACAAAGCTTGGGGAGCTCATCTGAATGGAAAGTGGATACAAGACAAGTGGCCTGCCAGACTACAACATCTACATATCAACTTGAAGGAGATGTTAGCAGTCCAGTTTGCATTAATAGCTTTCAAGGATTTTCTTCTTCCAGGGCAGGTGTTGATTCTAACAGACAACACAACTGTCATGTGGTACATCAACAAGCAAGGGGGAACACATTCTTATCCTCTATGCAGGCAAGCAATGATTTTGTGGGAGACTGCTCTCAGTTTACAGCTAAATCTTCAGGCAAGGTTTCTGCCGGGAGCACAGAACTCCTTAGCAGATGTGTTGAGCAGACGAGTTATGGATCCCCACGAGTGGAAATTGGATCCTCATGTATTTCAGAAATTGACAGTGTCATGGGGAACTCCAGACATAGATCTGTTCGCTTCTCCACTAAACCACCAGCTGCCAAAGTTTTGCACGAAAAGGTTTCATCCCACAGCTTGGAAAGTGGATGCTCTTTCTTTCAATTGGAGCAATCTTCATGTGTATGCCTTTCCACCTCTGCCTCTCCTCCCAAAGTTACTACTAAAGGCCAGACAGGACAAGCCAAGGATGATTTTGATAGCTCCAGATTGGCCTCGACAGCATTGGTACCCATTACTGAGAAGCCTGGTACGGGAGCCTCCATGGCCTTTGCCTTAGATTCCACACCTGTTTCAGGAGGACAGTCATTTGCTCAATGTCAAGCTTCACTCTCTTCACCTAACAGCCTGGCATATTCTGTTTTGAACCATAGTGGGTCTCAACTTCCACAGCAAGTTTTGAATGTTATTTTGGAAGCTAGAAGGCCTAGTACAAGGAAAGTACGCAGATAAATGGAAGAGATTTTTATTTTGGAGTGCAGCAAAGGATTTTGATGTTTCTGAGCCTAATTTGTGTGGCTCTTCAATATCTTACTGAGTTACTGGACAAAGGTTTGTCCTTCTCTTCTATTAAGGTTCATGCTGCAGCAATTTCGGCTCACTATATGATTGTGACCCACCATTGTTTTCTCATCCTTTGTTCAAGCAATTTCTTAGAGGGGCAAAGAATATAAGACCCCCACGTAGAGCTCCTACTCCTGCTTGGGATCTCAATTTTGTGTTGGAGAAACTTACTCTACAACCTTTTGAGCCTGCAGCTACTACAGAGTTGAAATATTTATCATGGAAGACTGCTTTTTTGTTGGCCATTACCTCTGCAAGAAGGGTTTCTGAGTTGCAGGCCCTTATGGCAGTTGAGCCTTTCTTAATTTTCCATAAGGATAGGGTATCTTTACGTACTAATCCTTCCTTTATGCCTAAAGTGGTTTCTAGTGTGGCCTTAAACCAAACTATTCATTTGCCTACTTTTTATGCAAATCCCCAAAATAGAGGGGAAAAGATTTTGCACACTTTAGATGTACACAGGCAGTTGCGATATTTGGACAGAACTAAAGGGTTCAGGCAGTCTCAGCAGTTATTTGTTTCTTTTGCTTTGAGTTCTCAGGGCAAGCCTGTGTCAAAACAAACTATTTCTAAGTGGATTGGGTTTTGCATTGCTTTCTGTTATTCCCATCATGGCAAGGAGATTCCAGCTGGGATTAGGCCTCATTCCACTAGGGCTACTGCCACTTCGACAGCCTTTTTGAGGGGGGTGGCAACTAAGGATATTTTGGAGGCAGCTACTTGGAGTTCAGTGCATACTTTCTCTAGGCATTATCACCTTCCACTTTATTCTAAATCTAGGGCTGGTTTTGCCACTGCTATTTTGCAGGGCATTTTGGCAGCTCCTGCTTCCTCATAGTTTGGCCATCCTCCCTTACCTCTGCTTTGGGATTCTACCCAAGTGTAAGGACTGCAGCAATGTGAGATGAAGAACATAGTACAGTTTTGTACCTACCATAAATGTAGATGTTCGAAGATCCACATTGCTGCAGTCCAATTTACCCTCCCTCCTTCCCCTCTGTAGTTAGAGGCGGTTGTGTGGGTTGGGTTGTCAATATGGTGTATATTGTATATATTGTACATATTTTTAGTGCAAGGGTGGTTGGTTGGTTGTTTGCTGTCTTTTGGTTTTGACCTTTCTTTTTAGGGTCTTCTGACATCTGGGGCAAGAAAAGACTGAGGATATGACGTCGGTCATGTGCATTTGTACCCTGACGTCCTGATGTCAGTCAAATGCGCCTTGACCGACGTCAGCCTTATACTTTGATATTCGGGCCGACCGAGGACAGCGGACTACCCAAGTGTAAGGACTGCAGCAATGTGGATCTTCGAACATCTACATTTATGGTAGGTACAAAACTGTACTTTTCAAATTCAGCAGTTTCTTGATTATAAGATGCAAGTGGGTGTTTCAGTTTCTAGGGAAAGCAACATTACAGTGGGAACAGGTTTGAACTTGTGTTGGACTGAAACCATTTTGTAACTAGAACACGAAGATTTTTGCAGGTACTTGCAAGGAGGGACAGGGGTTGGAGGAAAGCAAGTCCGCACCTTCCGTCATTCAAAAACATTCTGAAGGACTTCCTAGAAAAAGATCTGTCTGCTCAACACTAGGATAAAGTAAATTCCTAAATGTGGACCAATACCTATTCGTACCTTAAGACGACAACAGGATTCTATTGTTAAATGCTCTGTTTTTCTCCCTGTTTACAGGCCCTTCTGTGAATAAACAATACAGCATTTAAAATTTAAATCGACTGTTTATCCACCAGAACAGTACGTTACTGTATTGTGGTGGTTTGACTTTCACAAAACTTTTATTCCACCCTGGAAAATCTTGTTGCAGTCTCAAATTCATTGATGTAAAGGCCAATGAATACAAGCTGTTTTCTGGCCAGTTCCCTCCCCAAACTGACATCACCATGACAGACCTAAAAACCCACTCATGCTGTGATGTCACAGCTGCCTGGTCCTTCCCATACAGTAAATAAATGCTAGAACAAGGAAACAGTATGAGTAAAGTCTCCTGCTGTGAGCTGTCCACCACAGCAAGTAACACCTCAAATTACCCTTAACACTTTGACAGCTATGGAAGTTGGGTCTGATGGGGGATGGTAGAAGAGTCGCAGTAGTACAATTCAAGCTTCACAAAAGACTGCAGTTTAGTCAGTGTGAAAAAAAACGGCAGCAGTAAAAAGCACTTTAAGTCTATTCTGTGGGATTTGCACTGTTACGTAGTCATTGAACAGCATGAAATGTTAATTGAAAGCAGTGTATGCATGTAAAATCAGTGCAGTGACGGGAGCTTTAGGAAGAGAGGTTTGCATGATGCGATTTTTTTTTTTTTTTTTTCTTTTTTTTTTCTTTGTACAGACAAGCACTGCAATGTGAGATTTAGAGGCTGACTAAACGAAACGATCGGGATCACTTCAAGATGGTAGACCCCATGTATTCAGACGGTTGCATATAAATTTTAAAACTTGTTAATAGTCCTAGAGTAGTGGTAAAATGTAGGAAGCACCCAAACCATGATAAACATGTTTGTGTGAGAGTGCAGTTCTGCTTGGTTTCTTTACTATCCTTTCTTCACCTCATTTCCTTCAGTTTCTCTCCCTTGGGTTTCTCTGTAAATATACCATAACCCTACTTTTTCTCTTGCATTATGTTGCAATTGCCATTAAACTTTAATTTCTCTCTAAACTATCCAAGGAATTCTTAAGTCGTTTAAGAAATGGTGCAAGTTATCACAATGATTTTGTATGTTTAATTTAGTGTAATTAAGCTGTGTGTTGTTTTTAAAGACTAAAATTATTTTAAAATGTTTTGTAATACTTTAGTGCTTTTCTCCGTGGGACCCTGTTGAAAGTGCTGTCCTACTCGGTCTGACCTTCCCAGTAATCCATTCAGTAAATGAAAATAAATTTACTAGTGAAGAGATTTCTGTACAGTACTCTGTCTTCTGGTGTCTGGTAGAGAGAGTTCCTCCCTTATGGCATTCCATCTGAAGGCTTTCTGCAACAAAGATTACTATGCAGAGAATAGATTTGTGAATGAGGTTTAGGTGTAAAACGGTACCAAGAGCCTTCCCTGGAGTGCTTCTGACCATATCGCATACAGCTGTGCTTGTTATTTTGCCAAAGTATACTTACTGGTTTATATAAACATTATTGGCCTGGAGTTGCCAGAAAAATAAGGTTTTGTAAGACTTGTGAGCAGTGTGAAAAGGTTGGCAAAGGTCTAGCAAATCTAATACTACTATTGTGCAGTTACCTGTTGAGAACATTTGAGAGTATAGCTATGGATAATTGGGGTCTGTTAGCACCAAAATCCTTAAATGAAAGTTTTATTTTGGTGGCTGTGCACCATGCTGCCTTGGCACCCTAAGTCATTTACTTTACATGAAATGTGTCAAAAGCTGTCAGGATGGATTTCTGCAAACAAATGCCAATTGACTAAGGGGCTTACTAATTCAAACTGACTTGTTTGTGGAAGCATGGTTAGTAAAGCAGTTAAAACTATCCCTTATCCCAAAAAAAAAAATGATTTGATTTGGTGGTTTCTCCGCCCTTCTCTGTTTTGAGAGAATTTGCAGCCCTGTTCGTGAGTGAACAAATACTTGCCCCATCTCCCCCTTTTTTTACAGAGAAGTGCTACAAGAATCCAGTGTTTTCACAGTTTGCATTACTATTCCCCAAGAGTGGGGCCCTTGACTTAATATTTTGAAAAGGAAGTGTAAAAGTGCTTCCCACAAAGTCTGGATTGTCGTTTATTTCAGCACTTGGTTTACAAAGCTTGTGGGCTGGTACAGTAGCACTTGGCTTAAATGGTTTCCATTTGTGTAGTCTAACTTTTATAAATTTGAACTACATGTGCAAGTCCATACGTTCGAATTTGTAAAAGTTTGAGTGGAAATCCTCTTAAGTGGAGGTTTCCATTCACTTTAATGTGGTGCGATCTCGGAGCTGGTATATTTAAGTAGTGGTGGGTGCAGCCCCCCAGTTGGGGGGTGTAGGGGGGCTTGCCCCCTGCTTACAGCAAGTTATTGTTTTGTACTTTGTTTTGCATAGTCGAAGTTCTGTAACTTCAAACTTAATAGTTCGACCATTAGGTGTTTAGTTACAGAACTTCGACTCTAATATAGACCTGGCTTAAATACACCAGCAGCAAAAGTCGTGGTAATACTGGTCAGTGAGAATCTGAGGGTATACTGTTAGACATGGAAATTGTTGCATCTTACCACATTAATTTGACACCATAGAGTTACTTCCCTGTTGTGAGGTAAGGCAATGTTGGTGTGGTGGTTATAGGTGATGAATAAGCCATTAAATTCTGCCTTGTGACTATGATGAAGTCTTACAGTGGTAAAGCCATGACACATTCTTAATGTATGCTTTTGATTAGAAAAGGGGCTTAAGGAGATCTAGTAAGATTTGAATCTGTCACTGAACATTTGGGTGGTGGTATGTGTAGCACTTTGACAGCAGCGTTCCCAAAGTTGCATTAAGGAATCCAAGCACTGCGTTGAGAATTTGCAGACCAGTTTGTTGCTAAGCCAGTATGTATCCAGCTAGTACACTTGCTTGTCCACAGGAATCCAGTAACCAGTCAGGTGGAATCCTAACAGGATGCCTTGGAAGTGCAGTCATCCCTTGGACTTGAGAAGCTTTAGATATAAAGGGTTGCTCTATGTACTGACATTTGCAACAAGGGAGTTGTCGCACATTACCCTGTTTAGTTTGATTTTAGCAAAGTACCCTTTCAGTATAAAGAATTCCCAGGCAGCTTTTCAAAGGCTGGTAGATGGCATCCTAGTAAGTGCTGGAGTCCATGGCAAGCTTTTGTAAGTGATGCTGCAGTGTTTAATGTGTTCTTATAAGGCCTTTCTTTTCTGTAGGATGTCTGCATCACTTGGGGAGTTAGTCTCCCAGTTTGCAGTCGTCTGTGAACGTGGTCAGCCAGAGTCCCTTTGTGTTGGCTTGGGACTTTGAGAAGTAGATGCCAAACAGGAGAGGACCCAGGACTGATCACTGTGGGACTCCACTCATGACTGGTCCGCAGTCTGACTTGAAGTCTACTACTTTTACACTGTGTTCCATTTGTGAGACAATTTGCAACCCAGCTAATGATATAGGGATTGATGCCTATAGTTTGATAAGTTTATCAGTAATTCCTGAGAGGAATGGTTTCAAAGGCCTTGGCCAGATTGAGGTAGGCTGTATGCACTGCCTTACCTTCATCCACAGGCTAATCTGGTGACTGTCAGCCAGGTTGAACAGGCATGATCTCCCTTTCACAAAGCCAAAGTGCATGGGGTCTAGAGTTTGGAGTTTTCCTATGTCTTCGTTAATCAGGTTCATTATGATATGGTCTTTAGCTTTACATATCAGACTTGTCAGGCTAATGGGGTGATAATTCAGAGTATCTGTAGTTGCTCTCCTTTTATGGAGAGGGATGACTGTAGCAGTGTGCTATTTGGTGGGGACAAAGCCCGAGGTGAGGCTGTGACTGAACAGGGCACACAGATGTGGTGCCAGTTCGCTTTGTAGCTTATGTAAAACAGTGAGGGATATCTGGCCCCATAGAAGCTGTATTCTTGGCCTTGGACAGTGCAGCCGTTAACCTGTGCTGCAGCAATGCTGGGTGCTTGGCATTCTTCTGGTATTGATTGGCCTTTTGGGGAGGGGTAAAGTTGGCACTGAATCTCTGCCAGTATGTTGGTAGTATCTGTTGGCCTAGTATAGGGGGTACCATTGTGCAGTAACACTGCGCAAACCTGGGTATTGTGGAGGTTCTTGATAGAACTATGGAAGGCTTTGTGATTGTGTCTGTCACAATTCTGCCTTCATAGCTGGCTTTGGAGGATTTGATGAGGGATCTCAACTTTTTGTTGGCTAATAAGGAAGTTTTTCCATTCTTGGGACTTGACCTTTTTCTGCAACAGTTTCTTCCTTCTGTTGTAGAGATTAATGTCAGGGGACCACCAGATTAGTTTCCTTTCTTTGGAGAAGTGTGTCTTGGTTCTGTAGGGTTATGGCTAGGTCCATGCATTTATTTACATGTTCATACAGTGCATTGGTGTATGAATTGGCAGTCATGCAGCTATTTTCCATTGGCATAGGTGCCGTGAAGTTAGCCACCTCTGTTTTTAGGAGCCCAGAGTCTGCTGTGGAGTACTTTTTCAAGGTGGTTACCTTTGCTGGGGGGGGGGTGAGATGTGATTTCCGTTGTGATTAGTTTATGGTTAGATCTGAACAGGGTGGAACTGAACTACTGGTGTAGAGCAGCGGTCGCCCATGTTAGTAGTAATCAGGTCAGAGATATTGCTTTCTCTAGTGGGGGTCAGAATGAGCTGGTCTAGGGCATTGGAATTAATGAATTCTGGTAATGTTGGGCCAGTGTATTGGTGCTTCAGTAGTTCTCACAGTTGGAGTAGTAGTTGAAGTCTCCTAGTAAGTGTGTGTTGGGCTGGACACTGATAGATTCCAGGGTGCTTAGGAACATGGAGTGAAAGTCTAGGGACATGGTTGTGGACCTATCAGTATGACCTGGATCGCAGTCTTACCCAATTTTAGTTGTACCTCAAGTATCTCAGATGAGTTATGCTGGGCTACTAGTCTGGAGTGGGTTGCATGTCCTTTATGAATATGGAGACACCACTGCCTTTGGAGCTATGGTCCATGTTTTGGGGCCGAAAGGTCTGGAATGAGTTATAGCCTGGTAGTGCAGAGATGCTTTTTGTCACTTTAAACCAGGTCTCCGTTACAGCACAACTGTCTTCCAGTTTGAAGAGTGCTTCGAGAGAGTGCATCTTGAGATTGACTTCTAGCATTTAGCAGCATGACCCTCGCATTGCATTTATTTATAGCTGTTAGTGGTAACTTGGTCTTTGGAACACCGCATAAAAAAAGCATTATAGGGCTGGAAAGAGCCTTGGCCAGTACCCGAAAACCCAGGGATGACAGATGCATGTCATCTCTGGCAAAGCATGGAGGTCTGTCATTCATATTGTCTCAAGCAGATGGATACTGGGTTCCTTTAGAATGACACCTGAAACTTGGCCAATTGTTGGTCAGTTTTTTTGTTTGTACTGCAGAATCATTCTTGGTCACTGTAGGATACTGCTCATGACTAGGGTCATACCTGCCTGTTCTACACAGAGAGCTCCACCATGTCCCCATGTATTCCAGGGAGGTGCATCTCTGGTCGATAACACCCACACAGGCATTGAGACTCATACCTGTACTTGTGGAGTGACCAGAGTGCATTTGTTGGATTATGGCACCTGATAGACAGCTGACTTAACTTCTCCTTATTCAGCCTAGTGAGTGGGACATCTGTGTGCCTCAGTATTGTCACCTATGATTAGTGTATTGGGCAAGGTGTTTAGCCTTAGGGGCTTGGGTTGAGGGGCACACTGTGGAGGTGAGCCATATGTCTTGTGGTTTGTGCCGTTGTGGTGGTGTGCTTGTCTAGGAGGTCTCTGGGTAAGTTTCTGTTGAGAGCCTCTGCGAAGGTGTGTGTGGCTTGTGTTTTTGTGAGATGTGATGGTGGGTGTTCTGGAGGGCTGTGTTCCATATGGTGTTGTGCAGGTGTTGACCTTCTCTTGATCAACTAGTCCGGGCTTGGCTGGAGAGTGCATAGCTTCCAATTTGGTGATACAAGTGCATGTCTCAAGTCTGAGTGTTGGAAGTTGAGGAGAGGGTTGTCTGTGCATATGAAGCAGTTGCTACACTGCCTCAATGCCAAGTGCACCAGGTTAATAGTAGAAAGCACAGGGTACTTCCCTTTAATCATGCCAGGAGGGGTGGTCATAACTAAGTACTTCAGGTTTTTCTATGAACGAGTGCTGATGGCGCTTAGGTGTGCTCTAATTGCTACAAAAACCTGTTTAAGTGTAAAGCGATTAAGCTGAAGTGCAAGAGAAGTAGAAAGATTCAAGGGAAAAACAAGCAGACTTTCTGGCACCAGTAATTTATCTCAGCTTGACACTGCTAGGCAGAGCTTAAACAAGCGTAAACCTGCGCAAATGCAGGCTTTTAAACCAGAAAGTTGAAAAGATGGAAAAACTGACGAAACGGCCAATAAACTACAATTTCTGGGAATGAAACAACTCGTGGTAGCCTACCAAGTGCTTACCACTCCCACTGATTAACTTGAAGGCTTCCCTCAAACACAAAGGCTTGTGGGGCTCAGAAGCTTAAACAGTCCTGGATACAGCACATCTGTATCTGGACTAGACTAGTTACAGGAAAGGCGGGAAACAAGCTTAGAACTATTTTTATACAGATAAGCATCTAAAACGGCAGTAAAATTCAAATGCAGTGCAAGCGAACACTTGAATGTGTAGCAGTATTAAAGCAAATTAGTTTAAATGAAATGTAATTAAAGTAAAACGACTAAACAGTGCAGAAAGCAGTAAATTAAGAGAAAATCAAAATGGAGGCACTTATAGTATCCGAAAACAGTGCTAACAGATATATAAATCAGTCGAGCAAAAATTAAGACTGTGCAGAACTCTGAACAGTTACGTATATTTTTGGCACTTTTTATCAGCTCTAGTTCCAGATTGAGAATCGCATTCTGTCAGAACACAAGTAGATTCTAACAATGGAAGTACAACACAGAAAATAACCTCAGGCAATGACACAGTTAAGATGGGCTTGGTCAACAACCCCCACCTAAAACTAGCTTCTGAGCTACCCTGAGAGAGTGCAGACAAAGGACAAAATAATACAACAAATGTATAAAAAAGCAAATGTATAATTACAGCACAGTGCAAACTGAGTTGCAAAAAGTGTACTTTGGAATATAAGATGGGGAAAGGTTTCAACTCTGCTCAGTCAGGAGAATTTAGCACTCTGCTGCATCAGCTCTGTACAAATTCACAGAAATACAGTGCTCTGAATACGTGTTGGACTTGTGGAGAGCAGGGTTTGAGGGTTTGTCCACAAATATCCTAAATATAAAATATCTGGCCTAAAGCATAAGTGCTAAAAACCAAAACTAAGATGCGTAGAGTAGCAGACAAATTTAATCATACTAGCCAGCAGTAATAAGTGCAGAATAAGAGCACTTGAACTCAAGAGCACACAGAACCGCAAACTAAGGTAATAAGGTAGAAGACTGAGTAAGAACAGCTGAGTAAAGTAAACGTTTTTGCTTTGCTAGTGGAGAGGGATGTAATACAGCACAGTTAAGAGACCACAGGGGTTGTCCTTACAAAATGCATTTTCTGTACACAGTGGATAGAGCTGACTGGTAGGAGTGTCTGAAATCAAAATATGATTTCAGTGTACTCAGTTGAGTGAGCAAATGAGATGGACTTGGGAGTGGTGTTCAAACGAATTTACAGGAGAGGCGGGCACTTCCAAAGCCAACAAGATTAATACCACAACAAGAACAAGGAAGGAAAGTGGGAAACTAACTGCAGAGACCACAATATTTAATAAAACAGAAAAGTAAAATTCAGTACTATCTGTAATGCTGCAAATTTATACTTAACTCTAATACAGTTGATTGTAGGTAGCAGCCAGCCAAACATCTTCAAAAATGTTAATTTCTTGGTTAGTGTTGTGCTCCCTTGGTATTCAGTTTCTGCCATCGCAGGGGCACTATTAACATTTATTATCCTTTTCAGTAATCTTGGAGTTTGTGCCCCTTCCGAGTACCTTGCTAAGGTGTAATTTCTGAGAGTTCTGTATGCATTGTATAAAATTCCTTTTGTAAGTTATTCATCTGTTCATAGGATCATAGAAGGTTACAAGATTAATGGCCGTGGGGCCCTTGCAAGCCCCCAGCCAAGAGTTTATCCCCAAAAAGAAACCTCAGTCAGCTCCTGTTGCTCCTGTCAGAGGGACTAAGGTGGAACCCGTGGGACGTATTTATGGTTTCCCATCCACTCATCAAGGTTGTGCTTGTAGAGCCAGTGTGGTACTCTATGTATGGGAAGTCTATCCAGAGACTGGGCCGTCTCAGACAACCCTCTCTAGAGCAGGTTTTGTTGATGTCTCATATTAGATTTAGGCATATTGAGCGGGTAATGTGTGAGGAGTTACTTACAGATGTGGAGCATCTCTAGTAGGGCAGGGTCTGATTTTGCCTTGTAGGCAAGATGAATCACCTCTGAGCAATCTGTATGATACTGAGTAAAGTGATTGTGATTTGAGCCTGTCGCATAGGATAGGTGTTGGAGGCCATGGATTCTTTGTAAGGTTTCTGTGGCCTTTCCAGATGGTGCAGGTGTGAGGTAAACTTTTTTTTTTTTTCCTGGATGCGATCCCTTTACTTATGAGATGAACCATGTAAAAGGCTTTTCTGACTGCTGCCGCCACATGATGGTTTAATGCGAGATTGTCATCCTGAGTACCCAGGTCTCTCACCACAGGTTGTGTGCTTAGGGGGCTGCAGTTTATGTGGGAATCAGTAGGGGCCATGTTTTTGCCAAATGGTATGATACATTTGTTTTGCGTTTAACTTGAGGCCATGACTTTGGCACCTGTTTGTAGCAATGAGACCCTCTTGCAGTAGGTTAATGTCATTTGGGGAGTCGGTGACAGCACCCAACTTAGTCATTTGCAGACTTGGTCAGCCACAGGCCCTTTGTCCTTTGCTTGGACCTCAAAGGTAGATGCCTTACAGTAGGGGTCCTAGGACAGATCCCTGGGGAACACCACTAGTGACAGGTCTGCTGTCAAAGGTGGTGCCTATTTTGACCTTGTGGGTCCTATCTGTGAGCCAGTTGGCTACCCATCTGATGAGATTGGTATTAACAGAGTTGTTAGATTTTTGATGATGCCAGAGTGGGGGAATTTTCAAGGCCTTGGCTAGGTCAAGGTAAGTTGTATGTACTGACTTTCCCTCATCCAGGGCCTTGGTGGCAGTTTCCAAGAAGTGAACTAGGTTCGATAGGCAAGATCTGCCCCTGACTAATCCGAATTGGGTGGGGTTGAGTGTTTGGAGATTGCCTATGTCCTAGTTTGAAATCCATAATACGCTCAATGGCTTTACAGATCAGACTTGTCAAGCTAATGGGGCAATAGTTTCCCAGGTCAGTAGTGGCACCACCTTTGTGTAAGGGGTTGACTATGGCAGTTCACTCTGCTGGAATGAAGTCTGTAATTAGGCTGTGGTTGAATAGGGTGCTCAATGGAGAAGCTAGTTCTTGCTGGAGATGGTGCAGAGTACAGCCTGGGATAATATCCGGTCCCATGGAACCTGTGATGTTAAGTTGTCTATCTTGCCTTCGTTCTTGCTGCTTGTGATCAGAGCAGATTCTCTGCTCCGACTCTGCCATCTTCTATAGCTTGAGAGCTGTTTACTGGCTCTGCTACCCCTTATCCCATGATGCCTAGCGCTAGCTACTCAGATCTTGTGTGCTGCTTCAGCTGCGAGGTGTCGTTTTTCTGGCTCAGGCTCATATAAAGTTTCTTTATAGAACTTTTTTTAGTAGAAATAGTCTTTTCTAGGGATTTTTGTTAAGTTTTTAGTCTGTTAGACACGTGTGTATTTGTAGCTTCCTTCCTTTCCCTTAAAACTCATTTAATTTAGTGAATTCTCCCCCTCCCCCCTCCTTATTCCTTTCCTGGCAGGTTAGCCATTTAAGTTGGAGGCTTTCCTTCTACCTTTATAGGCTAGCCATTTGAGTTGCAGGCTTTCCTATAAAAAAAAAAAAAAAAAAAAAAATTAGCTTTAGTCTGTAGTGTACTGTTTTTTCAGTAGATTGGTTAGCTGTTGTATTTTTTGTTACAGGATGTCCAAAGAATCCAAGGTGTCTGGGTTCAATAAGTGTGACTCATGCTGTCAAAATGTCTGACAGATGGGCACACTACTTGCGTCTATTGTTTAGGTGCTGTGCACCTGCAGGACTCTTGTTCTATCTGCCATGCATTTAGTCCAAGAGTTCTGCAGGAGCGTAAGAATAAGCTTATTCTTGGGGGTCTTTTAAAGCCCCAGGATTCACCGGCCAAGACTCAGCCTGTGAAATCCCCTAAATCTACCAAATCGTCTGCTCCAAGTTCGGAACAGTCATTGCTTCAGATTCTGGCTGGAACCGATAAGACTATCTCCCCGTCTACTCCATCAGAAACTTAGGAGCCTTCGTGGAGCCACAAAAGGCTGAGGTCCTCTTCTCTGGAATAGGTACATTCGGCTCCTCTGTCTCCCCTGCTGCAAAGCGAGCGCAGTCACAGATCTTCACTCTTGAATCCTCTAGGCTCTCGGATCACGACGTGGAGAGTGGTCAGTAGGTTGCTAAAATTGCAGGCACTTGCCAAGATGTTGTCCAGTCCTCTTCAGCAGGTGTCTGCTTCATCCACTTCTGTCTGTTCCTCCTCTGACTCCATTGAGCTCTGAGTTGGGGTTTGAGTAGTGGAACCATCGGCTCAGATAACTTTGATCTCCTTCGGTTCTGTCTGCTCAGATTCGCTTGATGGTGCCATCCGTTGAGAGATCTGGGTGACGGGGCTCCCTCCGCTCCGAGGGGGGCGAGTGGCATCTGACCTTTGACCCCATTCTCCCTCTCGGAGCTTCAGCGCAGGTGAGCTCAGCTCCTAAATCTGCCTCGGACCAGTCTCCCTCTATGCGGAGAAAGATTCCGATTTCCTCAGAACCGGAGCTTTCTCTGCATCGTGGCAGGGACACCTATTATGTCATGAGGAGTGTGCTGGCCTCTGAGTCAGTTCCACTATCTGCCCCATAGGCTCCTTCCCCTGTAGTGCCTGTGCCAACCTCTGCTCCTCCTCCAGACCCCAAGCGTGGGGAACCGGCGCTCCAGGGCACCCCATTGGGTGTTTCTTCGTGTTCCAAGGCCTCCTCTGATCATTCAGAGGAGCACCCTCGTAAGAAGTGCAAGAGGAAGCACATAAATTCCCCTGAGTCTGTCACTTCTGATACAGACTTGGGCGATTCGGAAGGGTCCCAGAGATCCCCCTCTGAAGATGTTTTCTTTTCGGACATCCTCAATGCTTAAGCAGAGGGGGAACTGGAATCCTCTAGCCCCTACTGAGGATGAGTCTGTATTCCTTGATGCGTTCGGTTCCCAACCTTCCACCTCCTGGGTTTCTCCTCCTTTCAGTCCACATGTCCCTGGTGGCTCGAAAGGCTTGGTCAGCCCCGGGTGCAGTAGAACCAACTCGGTAGACCTGGCAAGTTCATCACAGCACCCCATGATAAGCAGTTCCTTACCAAAAGTGTTCTTGTTGATGCCATGGTGGTAGCAGCAGCCATCAAAAAGTTAGCGGAAACCTCTTAGTCTGTCCATCCTCCTAACAAGGAGTCTAGGACCATGGACAGATACGGGAAGCGAATGTTTGCTTCAGCGACCTTTTCTATGAGGTCACTGAAATACTTATGCCATTTTACCCGGCTTCAGAGGGATCTCCTTAAAGAGCTCGGAGATGCCCTTCAAGATCCATCAGCTGAGGTGGCTCAAGCTAAAGTGGCTTTCCAGCTGGTGACACTTAATTCTGTAGTCAACTCCTCCATGAGGCTCATTTCTTATGCCGCCGATAGTGCGAGTAGAGCCGGAGGTACGGGCGTGGCCCTTAGACATGTATGGATGTAGCTGTGTAACTGTGGAACCCTTTAGGTTGTCTTTCACCAACACCCCCTTTGTTTCCTTTTTTTTTGGACCACAGGTGAAAGACGCACTGACTAGGTGTGAGCAAGAAGGCAAGACTCTCTATCGTGGGAGTCAGTTTTTCCACTCCTTCCAGAGCATACCCCAAGGGTCAGAAGAGTGGTAAAATGTAGTTCCGAAAATCCCAGGGAGCCTCGCCTGACACATGTAGCGATTGTTTCCTCCAGGGGCAGAGGGGGAAACAATAGACGCTGCCCTCGTGGCAGAGGAGGTCTGCAGAACCAGGGTAACAGAATCCTTCTCTGAGAAGCCCTTTCAGCATCCCTGAGGGATTGCCCGCCTCTGGAGGCAGTCTGAAGACTTTCACTGTACCCAAAAGCCTGGCAAAATTTTAAGCAAGACAAATGGGTGCAGTCAGCTATATCCGGAGGTTACAAAATTCCCTTCTCTTAACCCCCCGTAGTCGAGCAAATCCCTTCCAGATGTTCCACCCAATTTGAGAGACCAAGCAGTCATAGAAGTTTCAAGACTGCTAGAAAGAGTCATCCAGGAAGTCCTGGCAGACCAACACGGATCTGGAACTTGAGGTTCTTTTTGGTACCAAAAGACAGGAGACTTGTTCTGGATCTCAGCAGACTAAAGTCTGTTCAAAGAACAAAGTTTTGGATGGTCACGCTACAGTCCATTCTACCCTTTCTGGGTCAGGACAATTGGATGTGCTCCATAGATCTTCAGGATGTGTACTACCACATCAAAATGGACATGGGCTCCAGGAGATTCCTTCGCTTCCGGCTGGGAGCCAGTCATTACCAGATGTCCTTCATGGATGCATCTGCAGTCATAACAAGTGGGTTGTCCTGTCAGGCAGCCCTGCAGTCGGCCGGATTCCAAAGTCCGGGTCCGGCTTCGGCTGATGTTGCACTCCACCCGACGTCATCTCTGTTGGTCTTCGGGTATAAAAGCATCAGCCGACACCATTTTCCTCAGTCTTTCTTGCCTCCGGCTGGGAGCCAGTCATTACCAGTTCAGAGCTCTGCCCTTTGGTCTCACCACAGCACCCAGGGTGTTCAAATGTATGGCAGTGGTCACGGATCACCTGATACATCTAGATTCCAGGTGTTTCCATATCTAGATGACTGGCTCCTCACTGCTACTACCAGGCATCAACTTCTGCAAGCCAGGGACTACACCATCACAATCTGCTCCCATCTAGGCATTGCAATAAACTTTGAAAAATCTGCCTTGTTGCTCTGTCAATATATCACCTATATAGGAGCAGACTTGGACACAAAGAACTTGTCTGCAAGGCTACTGCCTATAGGGTGTCTACAATTAGGCAGCAAGTACAAATTCTAATGCAGAGCAAATGGATCCAACTCAGGTTCGTCCTTAAAACTTTGGGTTCTATAGCAGCAGCAATTCTAATCTCACTGGCCTGCTTTCACATGAGGATCCTTCAGTGGCTTCTGTTCACACAGTGGTCTTTCCAGCAGCTGCCCATGTCTCACATGATCATGATTACAGAAACATGCAAAAGGCACCTTTCCTGGTGGATGGTCTCCCCACTAGTGACTCGGGGCAGACCCTTCATTTAGTCCCCTCTGGTTGCCGCTGTGAACACTGACTCCTCCCTGATAGGGTGGGTGGGGGGGGCATTATCTAGGCAGGACGGTCCAAGGCACTTGGCAGCCTCATGAGTACCACCTGCATATAAACTTCCTAGAAATGAGAGCAGTGTTCCTAGCGTTGCAGGCTCTTAAAGAGACTCTCCCTTCTGGGACCATTGCAATTCAAACGAACAACACGTCAGTGGTCTGCATCAACAAGCAAGGCGGAACCAGGTCCTACCCCGTATGTCGAAGCACTCAGACTCTGGCAGTGGGCGATTTCTTCCCAACGATTTGGGATTGCGATGCACATCCCTGGGAGGTCCACCGTCATAGCGGACAGGCTTAGAGCTATTCTCATGCCTCACAAGTGGTCTCTGAATCGGGTAGTTGCGGATCTGATATTCCGCAAATGGGGACAGCCTTGCTGCGATCTTTTTGCCAACCCTTCAACAGCAAATGCAGCAACTACTTCTCCCTTCTGCTTCCAGGTCATGCACCTAGAGACGCTCTAGTCCACGATTGACCTCAGGGACTTCTTTATGCCTTCCCTCAGTTTCCCCTGATAACAAAAATCATACAGAAAGCAATATCGTTGGGTTGCAACATTATCCTCATTGCCCCTTGCTGTCCCCTCTAGATATGGTTTCCATTCCTGCACCATTACCTTCTTGATCAGCCCTGGACTCTGGATCGGATTCCAGACCTCCTGATTCATCAGTTAGGCGGGCTGCATCAATCCCTCCAAACGCTTCAGCTCACAGCTTGGTTGCTCCACTTCCAACCTTAGCCAGGCTTCCCAGCATTTCCTTGGCCATGCATGAGATTGTCTCCTGTCAATGTCTCCTGTCAAGTCCACAACTCGAAAGACTTATGCTAGCAAATGGAAACTTTTTTTTTGGGCAGAGGCTAGGAACGTAGATCCTTTTTCAGCCCCAGTCCGCAAAATTTTGGAGTTCCAAGCACAACGTTTTCATCCTGGGTCCGCTTCTGCTACAATCAGGGTTCAGTTGGCGGCCATTTCTAACTTTCATGTTGGGTTGTCTAATTCAAACAGTCTCATAAGCTCTGTAAAGCCTTTTTAAGAGGGACTACTCCTTAGACCTCCAGTGAGAGATCCCTCCTCCTTGGGACCTTGATTTGGTGCTAATCTCCTTAATTATGCCCCCCCCTTGAACCTGCAGCATCCTGCTCCATTAAGTTTCTATCTTGGAAAACACTTTCTTGTAGCTATTACTTCAGCCAAACGCGTCTCTGAACTTTAGGCACTGTGTGTTCGTCCTCCATACTTGGTTTTTCATAAGGACAGGGTTGATCTGAGGACAAATCCCTCGTTCCTTACGAAAGTCTGCTCAGAAAATTTAAACCAATCTATAGACCTTCCTGTGTTTTTCCTTAACCGCACCAACAAGGCAGAATACAAATTACACCAGTTGGACGTTCATAGACAATTGCTTTTTTACTTGCATAGGACTAAGGATATAAGGAAGTTGGACCAACTATTCCTTTCCTACGCTCTAGGCAAACAGGGTCTCCCAGTTTCCAAAGTGACCTTATCCAGGTGGTTGTCTCACATTCTCAATTGATAAATGAAAGTAATAAACAGTTGCCTATCGGACCAAAAGGTCATTCTACTAGGGCTTTGGCCACCTCTGTAGCCTTCCAATTTAGGTTGCCCATGGATTCTATCTGTGCAGCTGCTACGTGGGCAAATCCTCATAACTTTATTATTACAAGCTAGATATGGTCTCCAGGAGCAGAGCCAACTTTGGTTCCACTATTCTGAAGTCTGTTCCAATGAGCCGCCCAAGATTGTAGGTGCTAGGGACGCTGTCCCAACCAGCGAGAACGGAGGCGAGATAGACAACTTAACATAAAGAAATTATGTATCTACCATAATGTTCCATGTTAGTTGTCTTCATCTCGCCTTCTGTATTGCGTCCCACCCTATGTCTCCCTGTCCTATTGGATCGAGAGGAGTTTTGGTCTCACTGGCAGAGTGTTCTCTGGTTTGTTCCTCTACTGACTTAGAGAATGACAGGTATGTTCAACCTGTTTGGACAGGTTGATTCTCTCTGGCTATGTCTAGGGTTAGCTATTACAAACAAGATCTGGGTAGCTTTGCTAGGCATCATGGGATAAGGGGTATCCTCGAGCCAGTAAATGGCTCTCGAACTGTAGAAGATGGCGGAGTCTGAGCCGAAGATCGGCTCCGATCCCAACCAGCACGAAAGAAGGTGAGATGACAACTAACATAGTTATGGTAGGTACATAACTTTTTCTGTGCCTTGGATAGGGCCTTTAACACTTTATCTACAAAGATGTGAGGTGTGGGATATGTATTGGGGATGTTGACTAGGCCTTTGGGGGCAGTAAGGGGGGTGAAGTTTGCACTGAACCCAAGTTGGCAGGGTCATTGTAAGTGGTACCATTAAGTACTAGTTCGGAACAAACTTGGGCTTTGCTGTGGAGGCTCCTAACATAACATAAGGACTTGTTTCCCTTAGTTTCAGAGGCTAGTTTCAACTCTAAATTGGCTCTGGAGTTTTTCACTAGTGATCAGATTTGCTTGTTGAGGTGGAGGGAGATTTTCCAGTTTGGGATTTGTTCTTTTTTACCCTTTGACAACAGTTTCTTCCTTTTGTTGTAATATCTGTTGATAGAGGATGCCCACCAGACAGGTTTGTTTCCTTGAGCAGGTTTTAGTTCTGTTGGGTATGGCTGAGTTCCATGCAGTTGTACAGGTGCTTCTATGCTGCAGTTGTGTACTGTTCAGCATAGTGGTCTGCATTGGTGTACTGTTCAGCATAGTGGTCTGCATTCTCAGAGGGGGGGTGGTGTGAAGCTGCAGGTACCCTCCCTTAGGAGGGTGTAGTCAGCTTTTGAGAAGTTGTTTAGCCTGATTATGGCTAAGGAGGGGTTGGATGGGATAGCAACTTTGAGAGACTGATGTCACAAATAACATACTATGGGAGTGGTGTAGCAGTCACCTATGTTGGTGAGAACCAAGTCCAGTACGTTATTTCCCCCTGTGGGGGATGAGACTAGTTGGTCTAGTGCATTAAAGTTGAAGTCAAATCTGGTGAGTGCATTAGTGCAAGAATAATTCACCCAGTTTGTGGTGGGGTAGTTGAAGTCAAGGAGTAGGGTGTTGGGGGTACCTTGATGGAGTCAAGTTACACCTGCAGTAATTTCAGTGCTTCCAGCTGGTAAACCAGTCTGGAGGTGTGCCCATCTTTTAATGAAGATGGACTCCACCTTTAGTCTTTCTGACCAAATTTTGGGGCTGCAAAGTGTGGAATGATCTATAGTCTGGTAAGGCAGGGGTGCTCTCTGCAGCCCTGAACTAAGTTTCCGTGACTGCACTGACATTGGCATCTTCAATTGTGAGGAGAGCCTCCAGTGAGTGAATTTCTAGATTAAGGCCCCTAGCATTGAGTAGCATGACCTTCAATTTGCTTTTTGACAGATCTTTCATGTTGGAGGATTTGTCTTTGGGACATAGCCTAAAATGCACAATGGGGAGGCAAGAGCCTTGGCCAAGATACAGAAACTGAGGACAGGTGGAGGCCATTTCTGGCAAAGCAGCTTGTCAACCATAGCATCCCAGGCAGACAGATATTGGATTCCCTTTGAAAGACACCAGAAATGAAGTTGAAGTCATTCAGTATTTGTTGGTATTGTGGCATCATTCTTGGTGAAGGCAGGATGCTGCTCAGGGCCAGGGTCACACCAGCCTTTAACTCAGTCTGCCAGCTCAATCATATGTCTCAGTGTAGTCCAGGGAGCTACGTCTTAAGTCATACATACCAACATGGACAGTGACAGTCATACTTGTACCTGTTGTGGAGAGACTTAAGTGCGTGCGTGATATTGCAGATTGTAGTGTCTGACAAACAGCTGACCGTGACCACCTTGTTGAGGCTGGTGAGGGGGACATCAGTGTCTCACTATGAAGTGTGCAATGACTAGTATGTTTGGTTTTATTATGCCTCATGGGCTGCATTGGTTTATTATGCCTCATGGGCTGCATTGGTTTATTATGCCTCATAGGCTGCATTGGTTTATTATGCCTCATGGGCTGCATTGGTTTATTGTGCCTCATGGGCTGCATTGGTTTATTGTGCCTCATGGGCTGCATTGGTTTATTAGGCCTCATGGGCTGCATTGGTTTATTAGGCCTCATGGGCTGCATTGGTTTATTAGGCCTCATGGGCTGCATTGGTTTATTAGGCCTCATGGGCTGCATTGGTTTATTAGGCCTCATGGGCTGCATTGGTTTATTAGGCCTAATGAGTTGTTTGTGCGATGGTGTGTTGACTATTGTGTGCAATGTGATTGGCATAGTGTGTGGAATGTTAGTGTGTTTTGGGAGTCTGTTTAGGTAAGATTTTGTTGAGGACACCTGCATAGTTGCATGTGCGACTCTGTGTGGTGTTTGTGCTGGCAATCTCCTCTGTCAGGAGCACTGAATGTGGTGAGAGCATGGATTCTAGCTTACTGATGTAGATGCATCTCTTGCAATTAGAAGAATTATGTGCTTAGGAGAAGGGGACTGAGTATGAGGCAGTTGCTACACTGTCTCAGTATGCCGTCAACCAGACTGGCAGGGGAAACTAGGAATTGTCCAGACATCGTGCTCTAATTACTTGGTGTACTTGGGGAGAGCAGGGTTTGTCTACAAGAAACATAAAGTAACTGGCCTGAAGCACAAGTGCTAAAACCAAAATTTAAATGCTTAGAATAGAATGTAAATGAATGAAGCTAACAAGCAGTAATAAGTGCAGAATAAGAGCACTTATTGAATGTAACACCCTATTTGGCATGTACCTGCAGCTGGAGAGACCACAAAAGTACCTCAGGAAAACTATCTTAGGCCTTAAACACACGTCCTACATGGACAGACTCAAACTTCAGCTGTTCTCACTCTTTTCTACTTGGAGGTAATCTCTGCTTGACTAAAAAAAGCTGTCTGACCCAGCCTTGCTTGAAATGCTACACCTAAAGAAATCCAAATCCCCCTGCGCCACACACTCCAGAGGTCATGACCTCATTACCACAATAACTGAAAACGCTGGAGGGACAGTTTCATCTAAAGACTGCCCATGCTATGGAATAAGCTTCCCATTCATGTCAAGCAGAGCACCTCATTGGCCCTCTACAAGAGAAATCTTGAATGGATGGGTAATAAGTTAACTCCAGGGATCCATTTCATTTGCCCTATTGGATAGGGGCACTGTGAACTGACATTGAGTGGCACTGTGCCCGGGCAGATGTTCGTTACCCTGCTGCAGTCATCACACTTGGGTTATCCTGTCATTAGGCGGTCCCGCAGTCTGTCTGAATTCCAAAGTCTTGGTCCGACGTCTGTTGCTGTCGCCTCATCCCATAATGCAGCAGACGCCATTTACTTCAGTCTTTCTTGCCACGTGGTGCCCGCAGCAAAAGCAGTTCGCAAGTGCCGGTCGGACGACTCATGAGATTGTCGAATTCGAATTTCAGACCGAAGTCTTCTATAAAGCTAAGTACCCCATTGGGGAAACTTTTCTTGCCTCTGACCGATGTCAGAAAAATAACAATTGTATTTCTTGTGGGAAGCAAATACCTCATGAGGATTTTCATTCTTACTGCATACCTTGCCTAGGCCCTGATCACAAAGTCACTTGTCGGTTTTGTGCTAGGTATAAGTGTACTATTAAGACTACTTTATTTCGCATGACACTGTTTTGGTAGAAAATTTAACTACAACATGCCGTCGGAGCTATCGACTACTGGCGTGTACAAAAAGCGCAGGGATAAGGACTGACAGCCCAGGCCTAAGCCAGATTCCGAGGCCTCTGCTGATCCGGTCTCCGGTCCTCAGTGAGGCTCCAATGCCGCCCCTGACTACCGTAGATCCGGAACCAGAGACCACTACGGAAATTTTGACAATGTACTATGCCGACGCAGCCTTTTACTTCAGGCCCTTCCGGTGACTTTGCTTCTCAAGACGTCTGTGCTACAGAAACGCCATCTGTTTCTGAAGGCGTTTTCAGACACTCACCATTAAAATGTTTTTAAGTCGAAGACTCCTAAATCACTCCTGTTCAAGGCCCTATGCCCTAAGAAACAGATGCTCAAAATGGCTGAAGATTTGATTTCTCTTAGGGGTTCGCAGCCCCCTCCTGACAAAAGGCCTAGACAAGAGGAAGATTCTGCTTCCTCTGAGTAACTGTCCATTTCTTCGGACTCCTCTGAGGACCAAGACTGTTCCTTCTCTCCTTATGAAGATTCTGATGCTGAGGACTCCATTCCCTCAGCTTCTCCTCCTGAGGACTACTCTTTTGGGGAAACTTTACACCCTATGAGGGAACATTTTCACTGGGAAGGTCAGGACTACTCTGATTCCAAGAAAAGGCTTAGATGTTCTTCATCTCACATTGCTGCAGTCCTTACACTTGGGTAGTCCGCTGTCCTCGGTCGGCCCGAATATCAAAGTATAAGGCTGACGTCGGTCAAGGCGCATTTGACTGACATCAGGACGTCAGGGTACAAATGCGCATGACCGACGTCATATCCTCAGTCTTTTTTGCCGCATGGTCCGATGCAGAAGCAGCATTGCAAGTGCCGGTTGGCGTTCTGAGATTTTTCGATTTCGAAGTTTCAGACCGAGTTCAAAGTTGGCTAAGTACCCCGTTGGGGAATATTTTAGTTTTTTCTTGCCTCAGTGATTTACCGGATGTCAGAAAAAGTCAATAATTGCATTTCTTGTGGGAAACAGGTACTGCATAGAGATTATCATACTTTGTGTATTCCTTGCTTAGGGCCTGAGCACGACGTTGTTGGCTGTCGCTCTTGTGCTAGATTTAATAAACGCACTATAAAGAGAAGGTTGGATTGTGCAAGGTTAGTCTTTGGGAAGCGGTGCAATTATAAAATGCCGTCGGATGCTCCGACGCCCGCTTCTTCGAAGAAGCGCAAGGACAAAGCTGTTAAGCCTAGGCTAGAAGAACAGTCTGTACCGGACGCCGGTTCTTTAGAGGTGTCGGTGGAGCCGGTGGCTCCACCGGAGGTTTCTTTGTGTTCCCAGGGTGAGACTTTATTATTGCAAGATGTGGCCTCTCAGGAGGCAAGTCAGGCTGAGGGGGCTTCTCAGGTTACTATACTCCCCTCCCTTCCTAGGGTGGCTAGGCCCTCTCCTTCTGTTTCAAAGGCTTCTCCCAGGGGCAGGCCAGGTTTAGCTTCAGTTGGTGTTACCCCTAGCTCTACAGGAACTGTGCCCAAGAAGCATATGCTTAAAATGGCAGAAGATTTGATTACTTTGATTAGGGGTTCTATGCCCCCTCCTGATAAGAGGCCTAGGATGGAGCCTGAGCTGGGGGGTTTTGAGCAGGCTTCAGATGTTTCAGAGTCTTCGGCTGAAGACTTGCAGGAGTACTCTCCTTATTCTGATTCTGATGTGGATGATTCTACTCCTTCTGCTTCTCCTCCTGAGGATTTTTCTTTTTCAGAAACTCTTCATTCCATGAGGGAGCATTTTAAGTGGGAAGGTCAAGACTTCTCTGATTCTAGGAAAAGGCTTAGGGAATTTTTGTTTTTACCCCAACATAGGCCTTTGGCTATACCTCCTGTTTTGGATGTAGTGGGAGATGTTTTTTCAGAGGCTTCTCTTAATCCTGATTCTTTGCCTCCTGCTCCTGTTAAGCCGGATAGGTATTACAGGGTGCCTGAAGCTCATAAGTATCTTTTTAAGAGTCCTAGGGCAGACCCAGAAACTGTTAGCCAGGGGCCTAAAGGTGTTAAGGCTTCTGTTGTAAAGAATCCGGTTCCTGCAGACAAAGAGGCTAGGGCCTTGGATAGATGGGGAAAGAAAGTTTATACTTCTTCCACTCTTGCTATGAGGGCTTTGAATTGCCAGATGTTCTTCATTCCACATTGCTGCAGTCCTAACTATTGGGTAGTCCGCTGTCCAGTCGGCCCGAATACCAAAGTATATGGCTGACGTCGGTCAGGGCGCATTAGACTGACGTCAGTACGTCAGGGTACTAATGCGCATGACCGACGCCATATCCTCAGTCTTTTTTGCCGCATGGTCCGATGCAGAAGCAATTTTGCGAGTGCAGGTTGGCGTTCTGAAAGTTTCTGAAGCCAGAGTTTCAGACCGAATCAAAGTTGGCTAAGTACCCCGTTGGGGAATATTTTGGTCTTTGCTTGCCTCCGTATTTAACCGGATGTCAGAAAAAGTGAATAACTGTATTTCTTGTGGGAAACAGATACCTCATAGGGATTACCATACTTTGTGTATACCTTGTTTAGGGCCTGAGCACGACGTTGTTGGATGCCGCTCTTGTGCTAGATTTAACAAACGCACTATTAAGAGAAGGTTAGACTGTGCCAGGTTAGTGTTTGGGAAGCGTTGTAATTATAAAATGCCGCCGGATGCTCCGGCCGCTTCGCTAAAACGCAAGGACAAAAGAGCAAAGCCTAGAGTGGAAGAACCGACAGTCCCAGACGTCGGTTCTTTAGAGGGCTCAGTGGAGCCGGAGGTTTTGCCAGGTGTTTCTTTGGAGTCTCAGGGAGAGACTTTACTGTTACAGAATGTCTCCTCTCAGGAAGTAGGCCAGGCTGAGGGGGCTTCTCAGGTGGCTGTTCTTCCCTCTCTTCCTAAGGTGGTCAGAGCCTCCCCTTCTGTTTCCAAGGCTGCTTTGAGGGGCAGGCCGAGTTTTGCTTCAGTGGGGGTTTCTACTAGTGCTTCAGGGTCTTTGCCTAAGAAACATATGCTTAAAATGGCAGAGGATTTGATTACTATGATAAGGGGTTCTATGCCCTCCTGATAAGAGGCCTAGGGTGGAACCTGAGTTTGAGAGTTTTGAGCATTGCTCGAGCTTCTGAGTCTTGACTGAAGACTTGCAGGAGTACCCTCCTTATTCTGATTCTGATGTGGATGATTCTACTCCTTCAGCTTCCCTCCTGAGGATTTTTCTTTTTCAGAGACTCTGCATTCCATGAGGGAGCATTTTAAATGGGAAGGTCAAGATTTCTCTGATTCCAGGAAAAGGCTTAGGGAATTCTTGTTTTACCCCAGCATAGGCCTTTAGCTATACCTCCTGTTTTGAATGTGGTGGAAGATGTTTTTGCAGAGGCTTCCTGAATCCTGATTCTTTGCCTCCTGCCCCAGTTAAACCGGATAGGTATTATAGGGTGCCTGAAGCTCATAAGTATCTTTTAAGAGTCCTAGGGCAGACCCGAAACTGTTTCTCAGGGGCCTAAAGGTGTGAAGGCCTCAGTTGTTAAAAATCCTGTCCCTCCTGATAAAGAGGCAAGGGCTTTGGATAGATGGGGAAAGAAAGTGTATACTTCTTCCACTTTAGCCATGAGGGCATTGAATTGTCAGTTTCACATGTTAAAATATCAGAATTATCTTCTTTCACAGTTGAAATCTAAGGTGGATGCTCTGGCGGAAGGTATTGAGTGTAAAGAGTTGCAGGATTTAGTTCATGTGTCTGAACAGGTGGGTAAACATTCCTTGCAATGTGGTTTTGATGCTGTGCAGGCCTCCTCCAGGGTGGCTGCCACTGGTTCTGTTCTTCGTAGGCACGCCTGGTTGAGAGATCAGAATTTAGCTGAGCATGTTAAGACACGGATTTTGGATGCTCCCTTGCAGTCTGATGTGTTGTTTGGTTCGCCTGTAGAAGCAGTTTTGAAGAAAATGGAGGACAAGGCTAAGTCTATGCAAACTGTTAAAGATTTTTTGCAGGTGCAGCCTCCGAAGTTCAGTAGAAATTGGCCTGCTAAGGGATGGACTTATCCTGCTTATGATTCCCAGTCTAGGGGTAGGTCTAGACGTGGTAGGGGCAGAGCTCAGGGTTCTTTTAGGCCTAGAACAGGGAGTTCCCCTGCTCAGACTTCTGGTGAGGGCAGGGGTCAGTCCTTTCGTAAGCAGACCCAATGACCTGCCTTTTCAGCTGCCAGTTCATTCTCGCCTGGCAGCACCGTTGGGAGGAAGACTGTCTCTTTTCAAAGAAAATTGGGATTTAATTACCCAAGACAGATGGGTTCTGGATATCATTCACAATGGTTACAGGTTTTATTTCCATACCTTGCCTCCTTTCAAAGGCATGCCAGACATTCCTCCTCTACAAAGACAAGAGGCTCACAAGCAAATTTCTCAGTTACTCCAAATAGGGGCCATTCAGCCGGTTCCTGTGCCAGAAAAGGGGCCTAGGATTTTATTCTCGCCTGTTCCTAGTACCGAAGAAGGGGAACACGTGGAGACCAATTTTGGATTTATCTATCCTCAACACTTATCTGGACATTCCCAAGTTCAAAATGTTGACGTTACAACAGCTTTTACCTCTGCTGGGCAAAGATCACTGGATGGTAACTTTAGATCTCAAGGAAGCTTACCTTCATGTGCCTATAAGACTAAGTTGCAGAAAGTATCTGCGTTTGAGCTGGAAATTCTCATTATCAGTTCTCTGCATTGCCCTTTGGCTTATCTACTGCCCAGAGTATTCACAAAGGTTCTGGCTCCAGTGATAGCTTACTTCAGGCTAAAAGGAATTCAAATCTATCCTTACTTGGACGATTGCCTGATTCTGGCTCAAGAAAAGGAAGACCTTCTACAGCATTTGGAATATGTCATAGCAGTGCTAAGATGCCTAGGGTATTCTGTGAACGAAATAAAGTCCAGTCTAGTACCCTCTCAAGACATGTGCTTTCTGGGTGTGAGACTGAATACAGCAGCCCAGATGGCCTTTTTAACCCCGGACAAACAAAAGAATCTTTCCAGTTATTTCCATCAACTATCTCTTCAGTCCGGGCTGACTGCAAGGACAGTCCTTCAAGCCTTAGGGTTCATGGCATCTTGTATTCTGGTGCTTCCCAATGCCAAACTGCATATGAGGAAGCTACAATGGTATCTCAAAAATGTATGGACACAGCACTGCCAGGATTTGGACACTGTCATTCAAATAATACCTTGCATTCAAAAGGAATTTTTGTGGTGGGCTCAGGAATGTCACCTAAACAAGGGACTCTCTGACCCGGCCAGAGGCGAGTCAAATTCTAACGACAGATGCCTCAGACATTGCTTGGGGAGCTCATCTAAATGGAAAGTGGATACAAGACAAGTGGCCTGCCAGACTACAGCATCTACATATCAACATGAAGGAGATGTTAGCAGTCCAGTTTGCATTAATGGCTTTCAAGGAGTTACTTCTTCCAGGGCAGGTGTTGATTCTAACAGACAACACACCTGTCATGTGGTACATCAACAAACAAGGGGGAACACATTCTTACCCATTGTGCAGGCAAGCAATGATTTTATGGGAGACTGCGCTCAGCTTGCAACTAACTCTTCAGGCAAGGTTTCTGCCGAACACAGAACTCCTTAGCAGATGTGTTAAGCAGACAAATCATGGATCCCCACGAGTGGAAACTGGATCTTCATGTATTTCAAAAGTTGACAGTGTCCTGGGGAACTCCAGACATAGATCTGTTCGCTTCTCCACTAAACCACCAGCTGCCAAAGTTTTGCACAAAGAGGTTTCATCACACAGCTTGGAAAGTGGATGCTCTTTCTTTCAGTTGGAAAAATCTTCATGTGTATGCTTTCCACCTCTGCCTCTTCTTCCAAAGGTGCTTCTAAAGGTCAGACAAGACAAGCCAAGGATGATTTTAATAGCTCCAGATTGGCCTCGCAGCACTGGTACCCATTACTGAGGAGTCTGGTAAAGAAGCCTCCATGGCCTTTACCCTTGATTCCACATCTGTTGTCTCAGAAGGACGGTCGTCTGCTCAATGTCAAGCTTCACTCTCTTCATCTAACAGCCTGGCATATAATGTTTTGAAAGACAGCAGGTCTCAACTTCCTCAACAAGTTTTAAATGTGATTATGGAAGCCAGAAGACCTAGTACAAGGAAAGTGTACACAGAAAAATGGAAGAGATTTTTATTTTGGACTGCAGCAAAGAATTTGGAGATTTCAGAGCCTAATCTGAGTGTGGCTCTTCAATATCTTACTGAGTTATTGGACAAAGGTTTGTCTTTCTCTTCCATTAAGATTCATGCTGCAGCAATTTCAGCTCACTATGATTGTGACCCACCATTGTTTTCACATCCTTTGTTCAAGCAATTTCTTAGAGGGGCAAAGAATATAAGACCCCCACGTAGAGCTCCTACTCCTGCTTGGGATCTCAATTTTGTGTTGGAGAAACTTACTCTACAACCTTTTGAGCCTGCAGCTACTGCTGAACTGAAATACTTGTCATGGAAGACTGCTTTTTTGTTGGCCATTACTTCTGCAAGAAGGGTTTCTGAGTTACAGGCCCTTATGGCGGTTGAGCCTTTTTTGATTTTTCATAAGGATAGGGTATCATTACGTACTAATCCTTCCTTTATGCCTAAAGTGGTTTCTAGTGTGGCTTTAAACCAAACTATTCATTTGCCTACGTTTTACGCAGATCCCCAAAATAAAGGGGAAAAGATTTTGCATACTTTAGATGTACACAGGCAATTGCGTTATTTGAGCAGGACTAAGGATTTTAGGCAGTCTCAGCAGTTGTTTGTTTCTTTTGCTTTGAGTTCTCAGGGCAAGCCTGTGTCAAAACAAACTATTTCTAGATGGATTGGGTGTTGCATTACATTTTGTTATTCCCATCATGGCAAGGAGATTCCAGCTGGGATTAGGCCTCATTCCACTAGGGCTACTGCCACTTCAACAGCATTTCTGAGGGGGGTGGCAACTAAGGATATTTTGGAGGCAGCTACTTGGAGTTCAGTGCATACTTTCTCTAAGTATTATCACCTTCCTCTCTACTCTAAGTCTAGGGCTGGTTTTGCCACAGCTATTTTGCAGGGCATGTTGTCAGTTCCTGCTTCCTTATGATTTGCCAGCCTCCCTTACCTCTGCTTTGGGATTCTACCCAATAGTTAGGACTGCAGCAATGTGGAATGAAGAACATAGTACAGTTTTGTACCTACCATAAATGTAGATGTTCGAGGATCCACATTGCTGCAGTCCAATTTACCTCCCTCCTTCCCTCTGTGTTTAGGGGTGGTTGTGTAGGTGAGGTTATATTCTGCTAATTTTGTATATTTTGTATATATATATATATTTTGGTGCAGGTATGTTGGGAGTTTTTGGTTTTTGGCCTTATCTTTTCAGGGTCTTCTGACATCTGGGGCAAGAAAAGACTGAGGATATGACGTCGGTCATGCGCATTAGTACCCTGACGTACTGACGTCAGTCTAATGCGCCCTGACCGACGTCAGCCATATACTTTGGTATTCGGGCCGACTGGACAGCGGACTACCCAATAGTTAGGACTGCAGCAATGTGGATCCTCTAACATCTACATTTATGGTAGGTACAAAACTGTACTTTTCACATGTTGAAATACCAAAACTATCTCCTTTCACAATTGAAGTCTAAGGTTGATGCTCTGGCAGTAGGTATTGATTGTACAGAGTCTCAAGATTTAGTACATGTTTCTGAACAGGTGGGTAAGCATTCTTTGCAATGTGGTTTTGATGCTGTACAGGCCTCGTCTAGGGTGGCTGCTACTGGGTCAGTTCTTCGCAGGCACGCCTGGCTAAGGGATCAAAATTTGTCTGAACATGTTAAAACAAGGATTTTAGATGCTCCTTTACAATCTGACGTGTTGTTTGGTCCTCCTGTTGAGGCAGTTTTAAAGAAAATGGAAGACAAGGCTAAGTCTATGCAGACTGTTAAAGATTTTTTGCAGGTCCAGCCTCCAAAGTTTAGTAGAAATTGGCCTACTAAGGGGTGGACGTATCCTTCTTATGATTCCCAGTCTAGGGGTAGATCTAGACGTGGTAGGGGCAGAGCTCAGGACTCTTTCAGGCCTAGAACAGGGAGTTCTCCTGCACAGTCTTCGGGTGAGGGCAGGGGTTCAGTCCTTTCGTAAACAGACCCAATGACTTACCTTTTCAGCTGCCAGAGCCTTCTCATCTGGCAGCACCTTTGGGAGGAAGGTTGGTACTTTTCAAAGAAAATTGGAGTTTAATTACCCAAGACAGATGGGTATTGGATATCATACACCACGGTTACAGGTTTTATTTCCATACCTTGCCTCCTTTCAAAGGCATGCCAGACGTTCCTCCTCAACAAAGAATAGAGGCTCACAGGCAAGTTTCTCTGTTACTCCAAATAGGGGCCATACAGCCGGTTCCTATGCCAGAAGTGGGCCTGGGATTTTATTCTCGCCTGTTCCTAGTACCAAAGAAGGGGAACACGTGGAGACCAATTTTGGATTTATCTACCCTCAACACTTATCTGGACATTCCCAAGTTCAAAATGTTGACGTTACAGCAGCTTTTACCTCTGCTGGGCAAAGATCATTGGATGGTAACTTTGGATCTCAAGGAGGCTTACCTTCATGTTCCTATCAGACTGAGTTGCAGGAAGTATCTGCGTTTTCGAGCTGGGACTTCTCACTATCAGTTCTCTGCATTGCCCTTTGGCTTATCTACTGCGCCCAGAGTGTTCACGCAAGTTCTGGCTCCAGTGATAGCTTTCTTCAGGCTAAAAGGAATACAGATCTATCCTTATTTGGAGAACTGCCTGATTCTGGCTCAAGGAAGGGAAGAGCTTCTTCATCATTTGGAATATGTGATAGCAGTGCTAAGATGCCTGGGGTATTCTGTGAACGAAATAAAGTCCAGTCTAGTACCCTCTCAGGACATGTGCTTTCTGGGTGTGAGACTGAATACAGCATCCCAGATGGCCTTTTTAACCCCGGACAAACAAGAGTCTATCCCTTTACTTCCATCAGCTATCTCATCAGTCCAGGCTGACTGCAAGGACAGTCCTTCAAGCCTTGGGGTTCATGGCATCTTGTATTCTGGTGCTTCCCAATGCCAAACTGCATATGAGGAAGCTGCAATGGTATCTCAAAAATGTATGGACACAGCACTGCCAGGATCTAGACACTGTCATTCAAATAATACCTTGCATTCAAAAGGAATTTTTGTGGTGGGCTCAGGAATGTCACCTAAACAAGGGACTCTGTGACCCGGCCAGAGGCGAGTCAGATTTTAACGACAGATGCCTCAGACAAAGCTTGGGGAGCTCATCTAAATGGAAAGTGGATACAAGACAAGTGGCCTGCCAGACTACAACATCTACATATCAACCTGAAGGAGATGTTAGCAGTCCAGTTTGCATTAATAGCTTTCAAGGATTTACTTCTTCCAGGGCAGGTGTTGATTCTAACAGACAACACAACTGTCATCTGGTACATCAACAAGCAAGGGGGAACGCATTCTTATCCTCTATGCAGGCAAGCAATGATTTTGTGGGAGACTGCTCTCAGTTTACAGCTCAATCTTCAGGCAAGGTTTCTGCCAGGAGCACAGAACTCCTTAGGAGATGTGTTGAGCAGACGAATTATGGATCCCCACGAGTGGAAATTGGATCCTCATGTATTTCCGAAATTGACAGTGTCATGGGGAACTCCAGACATAGATCTGTTCGCTTCTCCACTAAACCATCAGCTGCCAAAGTTTTGCACAAAAAGGTTTCATCCCACAGCTTGGAAAGTGGATGCTCTTTCTTTCAATTGGAGCAATCTTCATGTGTATGCCTTTCTTCCTCTGCCTCTCCTCCCAAAGGTACTTCTAAAGGTCAGACAGGACAAGCCAAGGATGATTTTAATAGCTCCAGATTGGCCTCGACAGCACTGGTACCCATTACTGAGAAGTCTGGTACGGAAGCCTCCATGGCCTTTGCCTTCGATTCCACACCTGTTGTCACAAGAGGACAGCCATTTGCTGAATGTCAAACTTCACTCTCTTCACCTAACGGCCTGGCATATTCTGTTTTGAACCATAGAGGGTCTCAACTTCCTCAACAAGTTTTGAATGTGATTTTGGAAGCTAGAAGGCCTAGTACAAGGAAAGTGTACGCAGATAAATGGAAGAGATTTTTATTTTGGAGTGCAGCAAAAGATTTTGATGTTTCTGAGCCTAATTTGAGTGTGGCTCTTCAATATCTTACTGAGTTACTGGACAAAGGTTTGTCTTTCTCTTCTATTAAGGTTCATGCTGCAGCAATTTCGCTCACTATGATTGTGTCCCACCATTGTTTTCTCATCCTTTGTTCAAGCAATTTCTTAGAGGGGCAAAGAATATAAGACCCCCACGAAGAGCTCCTACTCCTGCTTGGGATCTCAATTTTGTGTTGGAGAAACTCACTCTACAACCTTTTGAGCCTGCAGCTACTTCTGAGTTGAAATATTTATCATGGAAGACTGCTTTTTTGTTGGCAATCACCTCTGCAAGAAGGGTTTCTGAATTGCAGGCCCTTATGGCGGTTGAGCCTTTCTTGATTTTCCATAAGGATAGGGTATCATTACGTACTAATCCTTCCTTTATGCCTACGGTGGTTTCTAGTGTGGCTTTAAACCAAACTATTCATTTGCCTACTTTTTATGCAAATCCCCAAAATAAAGGGGAAAAGATTTTCTACACTTTAGATGTACACAGGCAGTTGCGTTATTATTTGGACAGAACTAAAGGGTTCAGGCAGTCTCAGCAGTTTGTTTCTTTTGCTTTGAGTTCTCAGGGCAAGCCTGTGTCAAAACAAACTATTTCTAAGTGGATTGGGTTTTGCATTTCTTTCTGTTATTCCCATCATGGCAAGGAGATTCCAGCTGGGATTAGGCCTCATTCCACTAGGGCTACTGCCACAACAGCTTTTTTGAGGGGAGTGGCAACCAAGGATATTTTGGAGGCAGCTACTTGGAGTTCAGTGCATACTTTCTCTAGGCATTATCACCTGCCACTTTACTCTAAATCTAGGGCTGGTTTTGCCACTGCTGTTTTGCAGGGCATTTTGGCCGCTCCTGCTTCCTTGTAGTTAGCCATCCTCCCTTACCTCTGCTTTGGGATTCTACCCAAGTGTAAGGACTGCAGCAATGTGAGATGAAGAACATAGTACAGTTTTGTACCTACCATAAATGTAGATGTTCAAGATCCACATTGCTGCAGTCCAATTTACCTCCCTCCTTCCCCTCTGCAGTTAGAGGTGGTTGTGTGGGTTGGGTTGTACATTTTGTGTATATTGTATATATTGTACATATAGTTAGTGCTAGGGTGGTTGGTTGTTTGCTGTCTTTTGGTTTTGACCTTTATTTTTAGGGTCTTCTGACATCTGGGGCAAGAAAAGACTGAGGATATGACGTCGGTCATGCGCATTTGTACCCTGACGTCCTGATGTCAGTCAAATGCGCCTTGACCGACGTCAGCCTTATACTTTGATATTCGGGCCGACCGAGGACAGCGGACTACCCAAGTGTAAGGACTGCAGCAATGTGGATCTTCGAACATCTACATTTATGGTAGGTACAAAACTGTACTTTTCTTTTACTCCCCCAACACAGATTTCTAGCCATCCCACCTGTTTTGGACATTGTGGATGATGTCTATTTAGAATCCAGTTTCAACCCAGACTCTACCTCCTGCTCCGGTTAAGCCTGACAGATTCTACAGAGTACCTGATTCCCACAAATTTCTTTACAAAAGCCCAGTAGCTGACCAAGAGACTATCTCCCAGGGACCCAAGGGGGCTAAGGCTTCTATGGCTAAAAACCCAGTACCTTCTGAGAGGGATTCCAGAGCACTAGACAGGTGGGGGAAAAAGGTTTACACCTCAGCCACATTAGCTTTGAGGGCACTAAATTGTCAATTTCATATGCTTATGTATCAGCAATTTCTAATCTCTCAGTTAAAGCAAAGGATAACCTCCCTCCCCCAACAATCTGAATTGAAAGTACAGGATCTGTTGCACGCCACTGAGCAGGTGGGCAAACATACCTAACAATGTGGGTTTGATTCTTTGGAGGCCTCCTGCCGAGCAGCTGTCACTGGATCGGTTGTATGTAGGCATGCTTGGTTAAAAGAACAAACTCTGCCTGATCATGTTAAAGCAAAACTTCTAGATGCTCCCTTACAGCAGGATGTTCTTTTTGGAGTTAAAGCAGAAGAAGTTTTAAAGAAAATGGAAGATGAGGCAAAATCAATGCAGACAGTCAAAGATTTCCTACAAGTACAACCCCTTCGCTTCAGCAGAAACTGGCCAACAAAAAATTGGTCCTTTCCAGCCACTGACAGACCACAGAGGGGTAAATACAGGTGCCCAAGGGGCAGAGGACAACCACAAGCCCAGTATAAACCTCGCCAGTGGGGCACTACAACACAGAAGGGAGGAGAAGACAGGTCTCATCCCACCAGAAGGCAGACTGACTTGCACCTCATCTGGCCAAGCAATACTCTCGACAGCCCCCTTGGGGGGAAAACTCGCACTTTTTGCAAACAACTGGCACATTGTCACAAAGGACAAATGGGTCTTAGACAATTTTACGAGGATACAGATTCCACTTTCACACCTTGCCAATGAAAAGAATGCCAAACCTGCCACAATCAATGAGCAGAGGCACAAAAGCAAATTATAGCTCTCATGGACATGAGAGCCATTCAACTGGTACCTACTCGAGAGCAAGGCCAAGGATTTTACTCAAGGCTCTTTCTAGTACCCAGAAAGGACAATGATTGGAGACCAATTCTGGACCTTTCAATCCTAAACACTTAAGTTCCCAAATTCAAGATGCTAACACTACAGCAGCTACTTCCCATGTTGGGCAAGGAAGCATGGCTAGTAACGTTGGACCTCAAGGAGGCATACCTGCATGTCCCTATCAAAGTTGCAGAAGATACCTCCGTTTCATTGCAGGTTCAACCCATTACCAATTCTCTGCACTGCCCTTTGGCTCATCTACTGCGCCCAGAGTTTTCACAAAATGCCTGGCACCAGTAATTGCATACTGCAGACTAAGAGGAATTCAAATATATCCATACATGGACGACTGCCTCATCCAAGCTGAAAGCATAGACATTCTCTTACATCATCTGGCCTTTGTGAAGCATCTACTAAATTGTCTGTGGTGCAGAGTAAACGAAAAGAAGTCAAAACTAGTATCCTCTCAAAAAATGACATTCCTGGGTGCCAGCTTGGAAACAACGGCCCAGAAGGATTATCTTACACCAGACAAGCAACTACAACTTGCTCAATATTTCAAGACAATGGCTACAAAGACCCAATTAAAGAAAAATTCTGCAGGCTTTGGGCTTCATGGCATCTTGCATACTAATACCATTTGCAAAACTGCATATGAGGAAATTAGTGGTACCTAAAAAGCGTATGGTCTCAACACAGCCACAGCTTGGACACTATCTCTCATTCCCTGCCTACAACAGGAATTTCTATGGTGGTCACAGGCATGTCACCTCAAGAAGGGTCAGCCTTTCACCTTGCCCCCAGCCAGGCAAAATATCACAACAGATGCTTCAGACTACGCCTGGGGGGCACACATGGCAGGACAATGCATTCAAGGCCTATGGACTGCAGATCAAAGAAATCTGCACATAAATCTAAGATGCTAGCTGTACAGAAAGCTCTGACAGCCTTCAAGGATCTACTACATCCAGGACAACTTGCAATAAAGATGGACAACACCACAGTAATGTGGTACATAAACAAGGGGGCACACATTCCTACCCTCTATGCAGGCAAGCAATGATCTTATGGAACACAGCTCTGGCCTACCAAGTCCAGTTACAAGCTCAATTCCTGCCAGGACAGAACACATTGGCAGACTACCTCAGCAGAAACATCAAAGATCCGCACGAGTGGAAACTAGACCCACAAATATTTGCAATGATAACTCAGAAATGGGGCCTTCCAAACATAGACCTGTTTGCCAGTCCTCAAAGGTACCAACTGACAATTTTGTACAAGGACATTCCACCATCAAGCTTGGAAAGTGGACGCTCTCTCCTTCAGTTGGAAAAACCTGACTGCATATGCCTTCCCTCCATTACCTCTCCTCACAAAGGTTGTTTTGAATGTCATAGCCCCAAACTTGCCATGCCAGCACTGGTACCCGCTATTGAAGGATATGGCTTCACAGCCCACCATGGATATTGCCTCAAATACCCCATTTGCTCACGCAACAAAACATTCTTCAGCCAGCTCAAATCTTTAAATCTGGCTGCATGGCAAATCTACTAAACATCCAACCAGCTCCTCTTTCACAAGCAGTTCTGGATGTTGTTCTGGAAGCCAGGAGGCCAAGCACCAGGAAGGCTTACTCAAATGGAAAACGTTTTGTGCCTGGAACCAAGCTAAAGGCCAAGACACAATTCAGCCTCACATGCCTCACATTCTGCAGTATTTAGCGGAGATGTTGCACAAAGGGCTTTCCTTTTCCTCAAAATCCATGCTTCAGCTATTTCAGCTCACTACGACATGAATCCACCTTTATTTTCAAGTCTTCTTTTAAGGCAGTTCCTCAGAGGGGCAAAAAACATTAGACCACCTAGGAGAGCTCCTACACCAACATGGGTCCTCAACTTTGTTCTGGAAAAACTAATGCTACCTCCCTTTGAACCAGCTTTCTCTGCAGACCTTCAGTTCCCATCTTGGAAGACTGCCCTGCTCCTAGCAATAACTTCAGCTAGGAGAGTCTCAGAACTACAGGCACTAATGGCAGTGGAACCTTTTCTCATTTTTCATCAAGACAGTTACTCTACGAACTAATCCTTCCTTTATGCCTAAGGTGATTTCCAGTGTAGCTTTAAATCAAACCGTCCACCTACCCACCTTCCCCAATCTACAGAACAAAGGTGAGACTCCTGCATTCCTTGGACATTAACAGGCAGCTTTACTACTTGGGTAAAACTAAAGCTTTCAGAAAAACTGACCAGCTCTTTGTATCCTATGCTACAGCTTCTCAAGGGGGAGGGCTATATCCAAGCAAACCATTTCTAAATGGATAGGTCATTGCATACGGTTCTGTTATACCCATCATAGGAAACCAGTTCCTGCTACCATTAGATCCGACTCTACCAGGGCAACAGCTACGTCTACAGTCTTTCTCAGGGGGGTTCCAACCAAGGAAATTTTAGAAGCTGCAACTTGGAGTTCTGTACACACCTTCACCAAACACTATCACTTACCTCTTTACTCTAAGTCCAGGCCGGGCTTCGCCACTGCAGTTCTGCAGGGCCTTATTGCCTCCACTAACCCCCTGATACCTCCCCCCTACCTTAGCTTTGGGATTCAACCCTAATGTGATGACTGCAGCAGGGTAACATGATTAACATAGTACAGTTTTGTACCTACCATAAATGTAGATGTTAGTGTTCACCCTGCTGCAGTCCAGGTTACCCTCACTCCATCCTCTCTGATCTACTGGCTAAATCTCTGCTATGCCTTACTGATGTATTTGCTTATAGCTGAAGGGATTTTTTGTGCAGTGTTCACTCCATTTGGTACTAATTCTGATCACCTTTTTTGGGGGCACCTGACATCTGGGGCAAGAAAAACTGAAGAAAATGGTGTCTGTTGCATTATATATACCCCTGGCGCACTGACGTCAGGGATGAGGCGACAGCAACCGACGTTGGACCAAGACTTTGGAATTCCGGCCGACTGTGGGACTGCCTGACGGGATAACCCAATTGTGATGACTGCAGCAGGGTGAACACTCTAACATCTACATGTACTTTCTAGGCTTGTAAAAGCTTCAGGGCCATTAGCCTAGTTCGCAACTGTGAACCTATGAACTTGTGCACTTAGAGCACACAAACTGAGTTCAGTGTTTTTTGGATTGATTCTTTTTCAATTTTTTTTTCTTTTGTGCCTCAGTTTTATAGTACACTATTTTTATCAAAAATCCCCTAATCCTTGCTTTATTTGCTGCCCATTTATTATCATGGGGAATATCTGTCAGCGTTAAGTCATGATTGAGTTTGTCTAATACGTTAATTTCCTGTACTGTATCCTTTTTCTGTAGTAAGTTTGTATTTTGGGGACCAGATTATACCCCTTGTTTTCAGGCTTGGCTCCCTAGACCACCTTATTTTAATTGTAATATTTGAGTGGTCTGAAAATAGAGACTCTGTACTGCCTTTAGGAAAATTTCTGAGTCTAATCTAGACCACGATGTATAACATTGGGTGTAGTATGTGAATTTTATTGTAGATTGGGATTTTGCTCTGCCTAGCATTGCGGGGCGATTAATTTGTGATCTGTTTTTAGATCATTTATTGCTATGGAGGCCTGTGTGTTCAGATTTGCATTTACTTTGTTCTTAGCGTTTCACTGTTGCAGTCATTACATTTCAGTTATTTGCCTGCAGGTAGCCCTCAGCCTGCCTGAATACCAGAATCTTGGATTCCTGTGTCTGAAGCGGTCTTCTCTTCCATGACGTCAGGTAGTGTGGTATAAAACATGCAGCTGATGCCTTTACATCAGTCTTATTTGCCGCACAGTGCCCGAAGCAGTTAGCAAGTGCTGGTCGGCAGAGTCCTGAAATGTTAGTTTCGGAATCAAAGTCTACAAAAAAAAGCAAAGTACCCCATTGGGGATCCATTTTCTTGCTCTTAAATCAATGTCAGTAAAAGTTAACAGTTGTCTTACCTGTGGAAAGCAAATACCGCAAATATTTTCATTTGTATGGCATCCCTTGCTTAGGCCCAGACCACAACGTCCCTCGCTGTCGGTTTTGTGCTTTATTTAACCCCTTAACTGTTCAGTATTTTTGCAGCATATTATTTTGGTACTCTGTTTAATTATCCAGAAATGTCGTCAGTAAGCCATCTGACTACCGATATTCCGAAAAAAAGTAAAGATAGACTGCATAGGTCCAAAACTGCCGACTGTGCTTCTGCTAAGCTAGTTGCCAGTTCGCTGGTACTCAGTGAGGTGCTTTCGCAGCACCTGACACCCACTACTTCAGATTTGCAGGCCTCTGAGACCTATTTGGAGTTCGGTATACCGCGAGATGCTTCAACTGTGGAACCTGCAGATGTCTCAACCTTGGATGGGACAAGAGCCGCTATGCATGCACCGGCTTCTGAGGGTGTATTCAGGCCTACTGACTTGCATGTCAAACAGACACCATCTTCAAGGCCTCAAACTCTATCTACGCTTAGGAAACGCACCCAGACAGCATGGTCTATGCCTAACAAAAATGGCTGAAGACCTTACTCTAATCAGGGGAAGCCACCCTTCTAAGAGACCTAGAACTGTTTTTCTTTCTGAATGTTGCAGTCATTACATTTGGGTTATCTGCCTGCAGGTAGCCATCAGCAGGCCTGAATACCAGTGTCTTGGATTCCTGCGTCGGATGCTCTCCTTCCATGACGTCCAGTTGTCAGGGGTGTAAAACATGCAGTCGATGCCATTACATCAGTCCTTACCGTACAGTGCCCGAAGCAGAAGCAGTTCGGAAGTGCTGGTCGGCTGACTCCTGAAATTTTCATTTTCAATTTTCAGAACCGAAGTCTTCGAAAAAACCTAAGTACCTCGTTGGGGATCCTTTTTCTTGCTCTTAACCAGTGTTAGTAAAAGTTAACAATTGTCTTATCTGTGGAAAGCAAATCCCTCAAAGATCTTCATTTGTACTGCATTCCTTGCTTAGGCCCTGACCACAGCGTACCTTGCTGTCTTTTGTGTATTTTTGCTTTTAAATATTTTGGCTCAATTTAACTATCCAGAAATGTCTGTTAGCAATCAGACTACCGAAATACCCAAAAAAAGACAGACCATCTAGGTCCAAAACTAACTACGTTTTTCCTAAGCCATTCACTAGTTCGCCGTTACTCAATGAGGTGCTTTCGCAGCACGTGATACCAGCTACTTTTGATTCGCCCCTGTGCCTAAAAAACAAATTAACAAAATGTCTGAAGATTTAATAACTCTGATCAGGGGTAGCCAACCCCCCCCCCCCCCCCTTCTAAGAGGCCTAGGCAAGACATTGATTTTGACTCTTCTGAACAGGATTCTATTTCTTCTGTCTTCTAATGAACAGGATTTGTCTATACCTACTTATGAGGACTGATGCAGAAGACTTCATTCCTTCTGCTTCACCCCTTGAGGATTTTTCTTTTGGGGAAACTTTACATACCTTACGTGAACATTTCCTCTGGGAAAGTCAGGATTTCTCTGAATCTAAAGAGACTTGGGGATTTTCTTCCTCAACATAGGCCTTTGGCCATACCTCCTGTCCTAGACATTGTTGATGTCTTTTCAGAATCTAGTAAGGCTCCTGTTTCTCTGCCTCCAGCTCCTTGTAAGACCGACAAATACTACAGGGTTCTTGACTCCTAAAATTCCTTTTCAAAAATCCTGTTGTAGATCCTGAAACCATTTCTCAGGGTCCCAAGGGCATAAAGGCCTCTACTGCTAAAAATCCTACCCCTTCTGAGTCCAGGGCGCTGGATAGATGGGTAAGAAGGCTTACACTAATGCAACCCTGGCAATCAGGGCTTTAAACTGTCAGTTTCATATGCTTAAATATCAACATATCATGGGACTAAAACAGAAAATGATAATTTCTGACTGGAAAATAGATTTACAGGATTTATTGCATTCAGCTGAACAATTTAGAAAACACTTTGCAATTTGGTTTTAATTCTTTGGAGGCCTCTTGCAGGGCTGCTGTAACTGGCTGTGTGCTAAGAAGGTATGCTTGGCTCAGAGCAAACTCTGCTGATCATGTTAAAGCAAAATTGTTGGATGCTCCTTTACAACAGGACAGTCTTTGATAACAAGGCTGAAGAACTTTTAAAGATAGAAGATAAAGCTAAAACTATGCAAAGTGTGAAAGATTTCTCAAGTGCAACCTCCAAGATTTAGTAGGCACTGGCTTATTAAGAACTTGTCCTTTCCAGTGCCTCCTTCAAGAGCCACTCAAGTCAAACCCAGACATTCCAAAGGCTCCAGGTTTCAGTCACAAGGGACTTTTAAAACAAAATAGGGTGCATCTTCCTCCTCTAAATCTGGAAACAAGGCACTTCCCTATGGTAAGCAGTCTCAATGACTTCCCTCTACACTCACCAAGAAATTACCTTTCAGCCACCCCCTTGGGGGGGGAACTGGCATTTCATGTAAGGAACTGGCAACTCATAACCCAGGACAAATGGGTTTTAAATATAGTATCCCAGAGATACAGATTTCATTTCCACACGTTGCTAGTCCCAAACGGATGTCCAGACCTGCCCCCAAATTAGTGGGCAGAGGCCCAGAAACAAGTACCATCTCATGAACATGAGAGCTCTTCAACCAGTCCTAGAAGAGGAAAAGGGACATGGTTTCTATTCGACTTTTCCTGGTACCCAGGAAAGACAAATCATGGCATCCAGTTCTGGACTTATTTACTCTAAACACATTTCTGGACATTCCAAAATTCAAGATGCTGACTCAACAGTTACTTCCTACGCTAGGCAAATATGCCTGGTTGGTAACTCCAAGACTTAGAGGCTTACCTGCATATCCCAATCAGGGAATCTTGCAGACGATACCTCTGCTTCAAAGCAGGCTATTTGCATTACCAGTTCTCTGCACTGCCCTTTGGCTTATCTACTGTGCCCAAGGTCTTCACAAAGTGCCTGGCTCCAGTAATTGCATTTTGCAGGCAAAGAAATATTCAGATATATCCATATCTGGACGATTGTGTAATTCAGGCAGAAAACAGGGTTATTCAAAAACATCTGGCGTTTTGTAAAAAAACACAAAAAAAAAAACACTAACTTGGCTAGGGTACACCATAAATGAAAAGAAATCACAACTGGTACCCTCTCAAAAAATTACATTCCTGGGTGCAAGCTTAAATACAACTGCCCAGATGGCCTACCATACACCAGAAAAGGAAATTCATTTGGTGACTGACTTCAAACAGGTGGCGACAAAAACCCTGCTATCTGCAAGACAATTCTGCAAGCCTTTGGGTTCACCGTCTCTTGTATTCTAATTCCATATGCAAGACTGTGTAAGAGGAAACTTCAGTGGTATTTAGTTTATGGAGTCAGCATTGTCACAGCCTGGAAACAATGATTCGTAGCATACCTTGCCTGCAACTAGAGTTCCTATGGTGGGCAGAGACCTGCCATTCACTCCACCCCTTGCCGCACAAACCAGAATTACTCGTCAGATTATGCTTGGGGGGCTAATCTGGCAGGGAAGTGCATTCAGGGCAAATGGAGCCCAAATCAAATGCACCTTCATATCAATCAGAGTTGCTAGCTGTACAGAAAGCACTGACGGCCTTCAAGGACTACCTTCATCCATGATGATTGATAGACAACACCAGATGTCCTTCAAGAATGCAACTGCAGTCCTGACATATGGGTTGTCCTGCCTCAGGCAGCCCTTCGGTCGGCCGGATTCCAAAGTCTGGGTCTGGCATCGGCTGATTTCTCCTCCTCCCCGATGTCAGGGCAGCTGGGGTATAAAAGGATCAGCCAGCGCCATCTTCAGTCTTTCTTGCCGCGCGGTGCCTGAAGCAGAAGCAGTTCGCAAGTGCCGGTCGGTCAGCTCCTGTGTTTTCAGTTACCGAAGTCATCTAAAAAGCTAAGTACCCCGTTGGGGAACATTTTTTTTTGCCTCAGCCGATGTCAGAACAAATTGATAAAGTTAATTGTTTGTCTTGTGGTAAACAAATACCTCATAAGGACTTCCATTCTTACTGCCTCCCTTGCCTGGGCCCAGACCACGACGTCTCGGCCTGTGCTTGCTTTAAGTGCACTCTCGGGCACCGGGCAGAATTTGCCAAAAACTTTTTTGGTGAATCCTACGCTTATACCATGCCGTCGGAACAACCGACAGCACCAACTACCAAAAAACGTAAGGACCGGGCAGACACCCTTGGCCCGCGTCTTCTACCGATACTACTCCTAAGCCCTCCGTGAGTGCTTCGGCCCCTTCGCTCCAGGCCGACGACACCACATTAACACGTTCTTCGGTCTCTGAGCCTACTCCGGTGCCGGTTGTTGATTTTCCTCCAGAAACCGAAGTTCTTGATCTACCCGACACCATTCCTGTTGATAAGGTTACCCCTGCACGTAGGACAGCTAGGCCTCCTGTATCCATGTCCATGAAGGCCTTTGCACATGCTAAGGCCGCCAGCCAGGCCAAGGCCCATCCTAAGCCTGCCTCGCAGGCCCCTTCCTCTGATAGACAGATAATCTCTCTTGCTGCAGATTTAATCTCTCTTAGGGGGTCTCAGTCCCATCCAGACAGAGGTTCTCAGCCACCTGCAGAAAAAAGGCCTAGAACTGAGCAGGCTGACTACCTCTCTTCAGATGAAGAGTCTGGGGTTTCAGAGCATTCAGACACCCAAGAAGAATCCTTCCAAGCCTATGAAGACTCTGATGCTGAGGAATCAATTCCCTCTGCCTCCCCTCCGGAGGATTTCTCTTTCGGTGAAGTCCTCCACTCCATGAGGGAACTTTTTAAGTGGCAGGGTCAGGAATTTTCTGATTCTAGGAAAAGGCTCTGTAACTTCCTCAAGTTACCCCAGCACAGGCATTTGGCTATCCCTCCAGTTTTGGATGTCCTGGATGATGTATTTTCAGATTCCAGTGCTTCCCCTGATTCCCTCTTCCCCTGATTCCCTCCCTCCTGCTCCTGTCAAGCCAGACAGGTATTACAGGGTCCCTGACACTCACAAGCATTTCTTTAAGGCCCAAACTGTGGATCTAGAAACTATCTCACAGGGCCCCAAAGGAGTGGCTTCTTCCTTGGCCAAAAATCCACTACCAGCTGACAGGGAAGCAAGGTCCCTGGAGAGATGGGGTAAAAAAGTTTATACCTCTACCACCCGTGCTATGAGGTCACTTAACTGCCTTTTTCATATGTTTAAGTACCAGGATTATTTGCTGGATGATTTGCAGAAAAAGCTAGCCTCTCCTGAGCCTATAGATAGAAAGGCTTTGCAGGATTTGGTTCATAATTCTCAGCAGGTTAGTAACAATTTTCTTCAGTGTGGTTATGATGCATTGGAGGCTTCATGTAGGGCAGCTATGACAGAGGCTGTTTAACGTAGACATGCTTGGTTAAAAGAACAGCCACTGCCAGATCATGTTAAAGTAAAGCTCCTGGACGCACCTCTGGATAAACAGAAGCTTTTTGGTGCTAATGTTCAGGATGTGTTAAAGTCTATTGAGGAGAAGGCAAAGTCTATACAGACAGTAAAAGATTTCCCCCAGGTTCAGCCACCCAGATTCAGCAGGAATTGGCCTTCAAAGAATTTGTGGTACATAAAGAAGCAGGGGGGTACACTCCTACCCCCCTTACAGACTAGCCATGGCATTGTGGAGCACTGCCTTGACCTGTCAAATTCAGTTACAAGCTCAATTCCTGCTAGGAAAGCTGAATAGTCTGGCAGATGAACTAGGCAGAAATCTCATGGACCCACACGAATGGAAATATGGATTTTCAACATGTTGGCTTGCAAATGGGAGTGTCCAGACATGGATCTTTTTGCCCCCCCCCCCCCCCCCCCCAGAACTATCAGTTGGGCAAATTCTGCTCAAGAACTCATCACAAAGAAGACTGAAAAGTGGATGCTTCATTCAGCTGAAAAAACCTATCAGTCTATGCCTTTCCCCGTCTGCCTCTGTCTCCAAAGCTCTACTAAAAGTCAAACAGGACTGACCAAAAATGACTTTGATTGCTCCAGATTGGCCTTGCCAACAATGGTACCCACTCCTGCGCAATGTCGCACCTTTCACCGTGGCACCTGCCTCAGACACCTTACTTACCGTCTCAGCAGAACTACCAAATTCTGCACACAACTCCAAACTTTGAAACTCGCAGCGTGGCTAATCTCTTTAATTCACCCTTGGCATCCCTCAGCAAACTTTTGATGGATGTCATTTTGGAGGCCAGAAGGCCTAGTACTAGTAAATCTTATGCTGGCAAATGGAAAAGATTCTGTGCCTGGAATCAATCACAAGGGGTAAGCACAACGGTGCCCAATATTCCTCAGAATTCTCAATATTTAACTGAGATGCTTCACAAGGGCCTGTCCTTTCCTTCCATAAAAATCCATGCCTCAACCATTTCAGCTCATTACAACACAGACCCTCTCCTCTCATCCTCTGCTAAAGCAATATCTCAGAGGGGCCAAAAACTTAAGATCACCCAGGAGAGCTCCAACCCCTGCCTGGGACCTCAGTTTTGTATTGGAAAAACTCACTCTTCCTCCTTTTGAGCCAGCTGCTACTGCAGACTTAAAATTTCTCTTCTGGTAAACAGCTTTCCTTTTAGCAGCCACTTCAGCTAGGATTACCGAATTACAGGCTCTTATGGCAGTGGAGCCTTTTATTATTTTTCATGTGGACAGGGCATCTCAGGACCAATCCATCCTTCATGCCTAAGGTGGTATCTAGTGTGGCTCTTAATCAGACCTTTCATTTGCCAACTTTCTTTCCCAATCCACCTTTCATTTGCCAACTTTCTTTCCCAATCCACAGAACAAGGGAGAGCAGATTCCACATTCATTGGATGTACACAAACAACTTAGATTTTACTTAAACAGGACAAAAACTAAAAAAATCTGATCTACTTGTGGCATTTGCTGCAGGGGCAGAGGGAAAGGCCATTTCAAAGCAGACTATTTCCAAATGGATAAGCCATTGTATTTGTTTCTGCTATATGCACAATGGGGATCAGATCTCATTCCACCAGGGCTGCATCTACTTCTACAGCCTTTCTCAGAGGTGTTCCTACCAGAGACTTTCTAGAAGCTGCTACCTGGAGCTCAGTTCAAACATTACCGTTTACCTTTCTTTAAATCCAGAGCTGGCTTAGCCTCTGCTGTCCTGCAGGGCCTTATTGCTTGACCTAATGCGGTATAAATCCATCCTCCCAACCATAGCTTTGGGAATCTACCCAAATGTAAAGACTGCAACAGTGAAACATGAACATAGTACGGTTTACACTTACCATAAATGTAGATGTTGGTGTATTCACTGTTGCAGTCCTGGTTACCCTCCCTCTGATCCCCTGTTTTTTCTCTTACTATACCTCTCCTTTGCTATGCGTAAGTCTTTTTGCTGCATTTGGTTTTGTTTGGAGGTATATTTTTGTGTTTAAATATTTGGCTCCCCATTTGGGGGGCACTTGACATCTGGGGCAAGAAAAACTGATGTAATGGCGTCTTCTGCATGTTTTATACCCGTGACGTCATGGAAGAAGGGACAGCAACCGACGCAGGACTCGAGACTTTAATCAGGCTGAGGGCAACCTGCCAGCAGATTACCCAAATGCAATGACTGCAACAGTGAATACACTCTAGCATCTACATTTATGGCAAGTGTACACAACTGTACTTTCTCTGCACTGCCCTTTGGCTTATCTGCTGCACCCAGGGTATTCACAAAGTGCCTAGATCCAGTCATTGCATTTTGTAGGCAAAGAAATATTCAGATATACCCATACCTGGATGATTGTCTAATTCAGGCAGAAAGCCAGGACATACTGTAAAATCTGCCATTTGTAAATTACTAACCTCTCGAGTACACCATAAACGAAAAGAAATCACATCTAGTACCCTGCCAACAAATTGTATTCCTGGGAGCAAGCTTGAATACAACTTTCCGGATGGCCTACCTCACGTCAGAGAGAGAACTTCATTTGACAGCCTACTTCAAACTATTGGCCACAAAGACCCAGCTGTCTGCAAGGAAAGTACTGCAAGCCCTGGGGTTCATGGCCTCTTGCATTCTTCTAATTTCATATGCAAGACTGCATATGAGGAAACTACAATGGTGTCTAAAAAGCCTATGGTGTCAACATTCTCAAGACCTAGAATCAATGATTCCTATCATCCCTTGTCTAAAGACAGAGCTCCTTTGGTGGGCAGAGGCCTGCTACAACATGGGACTGCCATTCTCTTCCCCCCTGCTGCACAAACCCTAACAGATGCATCAAGTTATGGATGGGGGGCTCACTTGCCATGGCAGTGCATTCAGGGCAAATGGAACCGCAGTCAAATGCACCTGCATATCAAAAGTAATGTTAGCTGTACAGAATGCTCTGACAGCCTTCAAGGGCCGCATTCTTCCAGGACAATTATTGGTAAAGACCAAGAACACCACTATTGTGGTACACAAACAAGCAGGGTGGAACCCATTCATACCATCTCTGCAAGACTAGCCATGGCTCTGTGGAACACAGCCTTGAGCTACCAAGTGCATCTACAAGCTCAATTCCTTCCAGGCAAGCTAAATACACTGGTAGACCTAAGCAGAAATCTCATGGACCCGCACGTTGAAATTGGAACCAAAGATATTAAACATTTTATGAAACAAATGGGGGAGCCCAGAGATGGACCTGTTTACCTCCCCTCAGAACTGCCAATTGGACGAATTCTGCACGAGGACTTCCCACAGAAGAGCTTGGAAAGTGAATGCCCTGTCCTTCACTTGGAAAAACCTATCCGTTTATGCCTTCCCCCTCTGCCTCCTCTCCAAAGTTCTACTAAAGATCAAACGGGGCAAACAATGGACAATACTCATTGTACCAGACTGGCCATGCCAACACTGGCACCCCCTCTTGCGCAGTGTCACTACTGGAACCATGGCACATGCCTCAGACCCCTTTCCTGCTGTCCCAGCAGTAGGGCCAGGTTCTGCACCCCAGGTTTCAAACCCTGAACCTTGCAGCCTGGCTAATTACCTGAGCTCTCCATTAGCATCCGTCAGTAAGCAGGTGATTGATGTCATTCTGGAGGCAAGGAGGCCTAGTACTAGAAAATCCTATGCTGAAACATGGAAAAGATTCTGTTCCTGGAGCCAGATTCGGGGGATGGGCACAACAGTGCCCAATTTGCCGCACGTTCTTCAGTACTTAGATGTTTCACAAGGGCCTTTCCTTTTCTTCCATTAAAATTCATGCCTCTGTCATTTCAGCACAATAATGAGCCACCCCTCTTCTCTCATCCACTGCTGAAACAATTCCTCAAAGGGGCCAAAAACTTAAGACCACCCAGGAGAGCCCCTACTCCAGCCTGGGACCTTAACTTTGTATTGTAAAAGCTCACTCTACCTCCATTTGAGCCAGCTGCAAATGCAGAGTTCAAATTCCTTTCTTGGAAAACTGCCTTTCTTCTAGATATCACTTCAGCAAGAAGGGTGCTTGAATTACAGGCCCTCATGGCAGTTGGAGCCTTATCTTTCATGCGGACAGGGTGTCCCTCGGGACCAATCCTTTATGCCCAAGGTGGTATCCAGTGTGGCCCTTAATCAGTTCATTCATTTGCCAACCTTCTCTAATCCGTACAACAAAAAGGGGAACGAATACTGCACTCCTTGGATGTGCACAGACAACTTAGATTTTACTTGGACAGGACTAAGCCTCTCAGGAAATCTGAACTATTGATCCCCTTTGCTGCAGGGGCAGAGGGGAAGGCCATTTCAAAGCAAACCATTTCTAAGTGGATAGGCCATTGCATTCACTTCTGCTGTAAGCACCATGGAAAACCCACCCCGTAGGAGATAAGACCACATTCCACCAGGGTTGCATCTACCTCTACAGCCTTTCTCCGAGGTGTCCCTACCAGGGACATCCTAGAAGCTGCTACCTGGAGTTCTGTATATACCTTCAGCAAGCATTACCACTTGGCAATTTTTTCTAAGTGGAGTGCTGGTTTTGCCACTACAGTCTTGCACTGCCTAATAGCTGGTCCTAATGCTCTGTCTCCTCCCTTCCTTAGCTTTGGGAATCTACCCAAATGTAATGACTGCAACAGTGAAACACGAAGAACATAGTACTGTTGTGTACACTTGCCATAAATGTAGATGTTAGTGTATTCACTGTTGGAGTCCTGGTTACCCTCCCTCCAGCCCCCTGACTGCTATTGACTATACCTCTCCTTTTGTTTACTGTACTTAGTTTTTTGGTGCATTTGCTTTTTGTTGGTGTAACCTTGTATATAATTGCTTCCCATTATCCGAGCACCTGACATCTGGGGCAAGAAAAACTGATATAATGGTGTCTGCTGCATGCTTGATATCCCTGACTACCTGACATCATGGAAGATGAGACGGCAACCAACGCAGGACCCAAGACTTTGATAATCAGGCTGACTGAGGGCTACCTGCAAGCAGATAACCCAAATGTAATGACAGCAACAGTGAATACACTAACATCTACATTTATGGTAAGTGTACACAACTGTACTTTCAAAAACAAAACTTCTAAGGCCCAGGGTACGAACCACACCCAAAAAAACCGACCCAGGCATAGGCACCTGCGTCTGTCTCAAATGCTTAAAATGGCGGAACACCTTATGCTTATTAAAGGAAGCCAGGCTACCCCTTCCAAAAGAAAGACTTGTCCCCAGTAGTTTTATCTGAACAGGTTTCTGATGACTCCGATGCATCTGAATATGAAGATATGCAACCCCTCTCTGCATCAGATGATTCTGATGCAGAGGAATGCATCCCTTCAGCCTCTCCACCAGAGGACTTTTCCTTTGGAGAAACCCTTCATACTTTAAGGGAGCATTTAAGGGAGACTTGGGGAATTCTTTGATCTACATCAGCAGACCTCTGGCACTTCCTCCTGTTATGTTGTGGATGATGTCTTTATGGAATCCAGTCAGACTCAGACTCCCTCCCTCCTACTCCCAGGAAACCTGCCAGGTATTGGAGTCCCTGACTCTCACTAATTTCTTTTCAAAAATCCTACTGCTGACCCAGAGGTAATCTCTCAAGGACCTAAAGTAATCAAAGCAACTAAAGCTAAGAATCCAACCCCCTCAGATAGGGATTCCAGAGCATTAGTCAGATGGGGTAAAAGAGTATACACCTCTGCTACTCTTTCTGTTGGAGCATTAAATTGTCAGATGTTGTGTTTCAGTCATCACATTTGGGTTGTCTGCCTGCAGGTATTCAGCCGGCCTGAATACCAGAGTCTTGGGATTTCTGCATCGGATGCTGTTGCTTCCATGACGTCAGGTCTTCAGGGGTGTAAAACATGCAACCGACAGTCTTGTGCGGTACCCAAAGCAGAAGCAGTTCGCAAGTGCCGGTCGACTGACTACTGAAATTTGAGTTTCTGACCTGAAGTCTTCTAAAAGATAAGTACCCCGTTGGGGAACCTTTTTTCTTTCTCTAACCGAAAAATTGTCTTTCCTGTGGAAAGCAAATACCTCAGATTTTCATTCTTACTGCGTCATCTGTTTAGACCCAGACCACAAAATCCCTCGTTGTTGGTTTTGTGCTTTGTTCAACGCCTGAAATATTCGTCGTTGGGCTATTTTTGTAGCTAAATTCTTTCGTTCTCTATCTCCATACTCCAAAATGGCTCCGATAAGCCATCCAACTACTGATCTTCTGAATAAACGTAAGGATAAAGACAGACAAGACTGCATAGGTCCAAAAATGCCGACAAAGCTACAGTTAAGCTAGTTGCCAGTTCGCCAGTACTCTGAGATGCTTTTGCAGCCCCGGATGCCTGCTTCTACAGATTCGCAGGCCTCTACTGAGACCCATTTGGAGTCCAGTATGCCACGAGATGCTGCGACTATGGAACCTGCGGATGTCTCTACCTTGGATGGGTCCAGAGCCTCTGTGCAGGCACCGGCTTCTATGGGTGTATTCAGGCCTTCAGATTTTCATATTAAACAGACTACTTGGTTTCAAACCAAAAATACCAAATTTCTTGGGCCTAAAGTTTGCACTACACCTAGGAAACAGACTACTAAAGTGCATTCTCAGGCCCACATGTCACAAAAAAAAAAAAAATGCTTAGAATGGCTGAAGACCCCATTACTTTAATCGGGGGAAGTCAGCCTTCCCCCTCAAAAAGACCAAGAGCTGCTTTTCTTTCTGATGCTTCAGATCAGGAGTTTAACTGATGCTTTTGATTACCAGAACATAACCTTATCTACCTATGAGGATTCTGACGCAGAGGATTCAATCCCCTCTGCTTCCCACCCAGAAGATTTTTTCTTTTGGTGAAACCCTGCATACCCTTAGGGCATTTCCGCTGTGAGCCAGGACTACTCTCAGTCCAAAAAGACTCGTAATTTTTTAAACTTGCCTCAGCACAGGCCTCTAGGAATCCCCACGTGTTCTGGAAATTGTAGATGTCTTTTTAGAATCCAGCCTTACCCCTGATACTATGCCTCCAGCTCCCAGGAAACCTGACCAGTACTGTAGAATACCTGAATCCCACAAATTCCTCTAAGAATCCTACTGCAGATCCAGAGACCATTTCCCTGGGACCTAAAGGCATTAAGGCTACAACTGCCAAAAATCCTACTCCTTCGGACATTGATTCTAGGGCTTTAGACAGATGGGGTAAGAGTGTACACCACTGCTACTCTTGCCATTAGGGCTTTAAATTGCTAGTTTCATATGTTAAAGCATCAGCAGCATATTATGGAGCTAATCAAACAGAATGATTCCTGATCGTGCAGAACAGAAAGATTTACAAAATTTAATGCGTTCTGATAACCAAGGTGGTAAACCTACTTTGCAGTCTGGATTTGATGCCTTAGAAGCATCCTGCAGGGCTGCTGTCACTGGGTCTGTTCTTAGAAGGCATGCTTGGCTTAAGGAACAAAACTTGCCAGATCATGTCAAAGCAAAATTACTAGATGCGCCATTAACTCATTCCCTCCAGTAGAGCTCTGAGTGTCTACCTTTAACTCCCAGTGGGTGTGGCTTTAGTCTTTTTTAAAAAAACTGAAGTTATCACATTACAGTTCTAACAAATACTTATTGACAGGGGTCATATATCAGTACAGTTTTGTTTGCCATCATATATGCTTTAAGGTAAAATATTTTGATGCCTTGTGTGTGCATGGTTTTGGAATTATTAATGCAAATATGAACAGGCAATATTTAATGCCTAGAGGAGCAGTAGGAGGTAACTGCAGAAATGCCTGTAGACGTCACTCTGCTGTAATAAGTTAAACCAAGAGCATCTGTTTGGCAATAAAGTAGAAGTCCTCAAAAGGATGGAGAAGGCTAAATCCATCAAACTGCTAAAGATTTCTTAGAAGTACAGCCACCTTGAGTCAGTAGGCATTGGCCTTCTAAAAAGTGGTTTGTTCCAGTCCCTTCCAGGCTTCAGTCAAAACCCAGGGGCAGCAGATCACGAAGACTTCAGTGTCAGTTTATGCACAGATCTAAGCAGTGGAGTGCTCCCATGCCCAAAATAGGGAGTAGTAAGCCGCCATCCTATGGTAAAATTGCCCAATAACTTATCCTAATCTCTTCCAAGCCTTGCCCAAGTACTTGCACCTTTAGGAGGGAAACTTGCCCGGCATGCCAAAAACTGGGAATACATTACCCAGGACAGATGGGTCTTAAACATGGTCTCCCAGGGCTACAGGTTCCACTTCCACTCACTCCCACCCCTAAGCGGATGATCAAACCTCCCCCCAAACCAGTGGGCAGAGGCCCAAAAGCAAGTACTTTCTCTTAGTATCGGGGCTGTTCAACCTGTCCCAGCAAAACAAAGGGGGCAAGGCTTTTATTACATACTATTTCTGGTACCCAGAAAAAACTCCTGGCATCCTATCTTAGGTCTGTCTATTCTCAACACCTTTCTGGTGGTTCCAAAATTCAAACTGCTAACTCAACTGCTTCCTATGCTAGCCAAGGACTCCTGGCTAGCAACCCTAGACTTAAAAGAAGCTCATCTGCACATTCCCATAAGGGAATCTTGCAGAAAATACTTGCACTTCAGAGCAGGCTCTATGCACTATCAGTTCTCTGCACTTTCCTTTGGTTTATCTACTGCACCTAGGGTGTTCACAAAGTGCCTAGCTCCAGCCATTGCATATTGCAGGCAGCAAATTAAAATTTACCCATACTTGGACAATTGCCTGGTTTGGTTGGACAATCGGGGATGGGTTAATACAGCACCTAGCATTTGTAAAGAAACTTAACTTCACTGGGGTGCACCAACGAAAGGAAATCACACCTGGTACTCTGCCAACAGATTGCATTCCTGGGAGCAAGCTTGAACACAACTTCCAGATGGTATTCCTCACTAGAGAGATTTGTTTGGCAAACTACAATCTACTAGAAACCAAAATCCAGCTATCTGAAAGACAAATACTGCAAGCCCTAGGGTTCATGGCCTCTTGCATTCTACTAATTCCGTATGCAAGACTGCATATGAGGAAACTTAAAGTCTCTGGTGTCAACTTTCTCAGGACCTGGAAACAGATTCCTATCATTTCTTGTGTGAGGACAGAGTTCCTTTTGGGCAGAGGCCTGCAACCACAACAAAGGGACTCCTTTTCACTCTACCCCCTGCCACCCAAAACCTAACAATGGACACCTCAGACTATGCATGAGGGGCTCACATGGCAGGGAAGTGCATTCAGGGTAAATGGAGCCCAAAGCAAATGTACCTGCATATCGATCAAAAAGAAATAGCTGTACAGAAGGCTCTGACTGCCTTCAGAGGCTTTATTCTTCCAGGACAACTATTGGTATAGACGGACACCTTGGTTATGTGGTACATAAACAAGCAGGGGGGACCCATTCCTACCCACTCTGCAGATTAACAATGGCTCTGTGGAACACAGCCTTGAGCGGCGAAGTGCACATGCAAGCTCAAGTTTTGTCAGGCAAACTAAATTCACTGGCAGATGACTTTAGCAGAAATCTCATGGACCCACATGAGTGGAAACTGGAACCCAAAATATTCAAGCTGTTGAACAGGTGGGGGGCACCAGAGGTGGACCTTTTTGTTCCCCTCAGAACTATCAGTTGAAGAAATATTGCCCCAAAGCGTCCTACAGCCAAGCTTGGAAAGTGGATGCCCTGTTCTTTACCTGGGAAAGCCTCTCAATCTGCCTTTCCCCTTCTGCCCCTCCTGTCGAAGGTTCTACTAGAGATCAAATGGGACAAGTTAAGAACAATCCTGATGGCACCAGACTGGCCATGCTAGCACTGGTACCCTCTTTTGCACAGTTTCTGTACTGCCACCATGGCACCTGCCTCAGATTCCTTCCCTGCTGTCCCAGCAGGTGGGCCAGATTGTGCACTCAGTTACAGACCCTGAACCTGGCAGCCTAGCTCATCCCCTGAACTAATCACCAGCAAACCTCAGTAAGCAAGTGCTGGATGTCATTCTTGAGGCAGGGAGGCCTAGTACTAGAAAATCCTTTTTGGAAAAGTGGAAAAGATATGGTTCCTGGAGCCAGTCTCTGGAAAGGGACACTACCTAGCTTACCTCATTTAGTAGATTACTTAACAGAAATGCTCCACAAGGGCCTATCCTTCTCTGCAGTTAAGATTCATGCCTCTGCCATCTCAGATCATCATACTACTGAGCCACCCCTCTTCTCTCATCCTTTGGTGAAACAGCTCCTAAGAGGATCCCCCCAGGCGAACTCACACTGCAGCATGGGACATTAACTTTGTATTAGAAAAGCTCACGCTTCTGCCTTTTGAACCTGCTGCTACAGCAGAGTTAAAATTCCTCTCATGGAAGACTTTTACTTCTAGCCATCACTTAAGCAAGAAGAGTGAATTGCAGCCCCTTATGGCAGTGCAACCCTTCATCATCTTCCATGCGGACAGGGTTTCCCTCAGGATTAACCCATCTTTTATGCCCAAGGTGGTGTCTAGTGTGGCTCTAAACCAGTCCATTCATTTGCCAACTTTTTTCCCTAATCCTCAGAATAAAGGGGAAAGGATCCTGCACTCCCTGGATGTGCACAGGCAGCTTAGGTTCTATCTGGACAGGACTAAACCTCAAATCTGACCAGCTGCTAGTCAGCTTTGCTGCAGGGGCAGAGGGCAAGGCCATTTCAAAGCAAACCATTTCTAAATGGGTAGCACACTGGATCCATTTCTGCTACAAACACCATGGGAAACTCACCCCACAGGGGATCAGAACACATTCCACTAGGGCTGCAGCTTACCTCTACAGCATTCCTCAGGGAAGTCCCTACCAGGGACATCCTGGAAGCTGCTACCTGGAGCTCTGTACAAACCTTAACCATGAATTACCACTTGCCTATCTTTTCTAAATCCAGTGCTGGATTTGCCACAGCATTCTTACAGGGCCTGATTGCCAGCCCTAATGCTTCTTAACTACCTCCTCCCTTCCTTAGCTTTGGGAATCAACCCAAATGTGATGACTGCAACAGTGAAACACAACGGACATAGTACAATTGTGTACACTTACCATAAATGTAGAGGTTAAGTGTATTCACAGTTGAAGTCCTGATTACCCTCCCTCCAGCCCCCCTGACTTCTCTATTATTTCTACTTAGCCTTTTTGTGTGGCATGTCTTGTATCGTATGTGCGCCTTTTGCTGGGGGCATTCCATACCATGTAATTGCTTCCTATTTTCGGGACACCTGACATCTAGGTAAAGAAAAACTGATTTAATGGCTTCTGCTGCATGTTTTATACCTCTGACCTGACATGGAAGTAGCGACCGCATCCGGCGCAGAAATCCTAATACTCTGGTATTCAGGCCAACTGAGGGCTGCCTGCAGGCAGATAACCCAAATGTTATGACTGCAACAGTGAATACACTAACATCTACTTTTATGGTAAGTGTACACAGCTGTACTTTCCACATGCTGAAGTATCAGCAGCGTGCCATGGAACTCCTCAAACAAAATCTTCCTTTCCTGCTTGTGCAGAAAGTAGAGTTACAAGAGTTAATGCAATCTGCAAGTCAAGTAACTAAGCACACCTTGCACTGGGGTTTTGACACCCTAGAAGCATCTTACAGGGCAGCAGTCACTGGTTCTGTCCTTGGAAGACATGCTTGGCTTAAGGAACAGACCTTGCCAGACTGTCAAATCCAAATTGTTGGACGCACCCTTGAACAAAAAACTTATTTGGCACCAAGGCCGTGGAGGTCATAAAGATGGAAGAAAAAGCTAAATCTGTGCAGACAGACTACTTGCAGGTCCTGCCACTGAGGTTCAGTAGGCATTGCCCCTCCAAGCAGTGGTCCTTTTCTCCCCCCTCCAGGCCAGCTCTGCTCAGGAAGACCCCCCCCCAGACAACAGCCCCAGGGAATGTCGAGATCTAAGCAGCGGAGTTCCTCTTCAAAAACAGGGAGTGCAAAGCCACCTCCTTATGGTAATGACTACACATCCACCCCCTCTCTCTGCCCATCTGCTCGTGGCCGTAGGAGGAAAACACTCCTTCCACACAAGCAACTGGGCCACTATTTCCAGTGACCACTGGGTCCTTTGTGTCCCAGGGATACACATTTTATTTACACACTGCCAACCCCAAAGGGGTTCCCAGATCTTTCACCAAACCAGTGGGCAGAGGCCAAAAAGTAAGTCCTTTCCCTGCTGCCCATGAGGGCAATAGGGTGTTCCTGCAGAAAAGATGGGCTAAGGTTTCTACTCCAGATTCTTCCTGGTACCCAGAAAAGAGGGCACATGGCGCCCCATCCTCTATCCATTCTAAACACTTTTCTGAAGATAGCAAAATTCAAATTGCTCACCCTCCAGCAGCTTCTACCTATGCTTTCCAAGGATGCTTCATTCTCTTCCCTAGACCTGAAAGAGAGGTCTACTTAAATATTCCAATCAGGGAATCATGCAGGAAATAACTACGTTTCAGGGCAAGATCTATGCACTTTCGGATCTCTGCTTCCCTTTGGCTTATCTACTGCTACCAGAGTTTTCAGAAAATGGCTGGCTCCCGCCATTGCTTTTTCCAGGCAAAGAAATATCCAAATTTACCCATACTTGGATCACTGCCTGATTCAGACAGACAGAACTGCTACAGCACCTGACTTTTGTAAAGGACCTACTGACCTCCTTGGGGTATACTATCAACAAAAATCAAAACTAGTCCCCCACATGCACAATTATATTCCTGGGAGCAAGCCTGGGCACAGCATCCCAGATGGCATTCCTTACTCTAGAAAAACAAGCCTACCTGACAGGCTACTTCTCTCAACTAGCCCCCAGAACCCAGTTATCTGCAAGGAAAATCCTGCAAGCTTTAGGGTTTATGGCCTGTTGCATTCTACTCATTCCATAGGCCAGACTGTGTATGAGGATACTACAATGGTACCTAAAAACCCTTTGGTGTCAGCACTCTCAAGACCTGGAAACTCTTATACCAATGATACCTTGTCTAAGGAAAGTTTTTTTTTTCGATGGGCAGCAACTCCATGCTGCCCAAACCTTCACCACAGACACATCAAACTATACCTGGGGTGCTCACCTGGATGGCAGGTGCATTCAGGGCCAATGGAGACCAAATCAAATACATCTGCACATCAACCAAAAAGAGATGTTGGCTGTCCAGCACACCCTGACAGCTTTCATACCCCTACTCTCCCTGGGCTTCTGATAAAAACAGACACCACCACATTGATGTGGTATATCAAAAAGCAGGGAGGGACTCTTATCCTCTCTGCAGGCTCGCCATGACACTTTGGCACACTGCCTCAGCCATGCAACTACACCTGCTAGTATAATTCCTGCCAGGCTCTAAACTCTGGCGGACAGCTTAAGCAGAAACCTGCAAGAGCACAGAACCCTCACCCTTGTAACCCAGAAATGGGGCACCCCGAAGGTGGACCCTCTTCACCTCACTCCAATCAACTCAGCAAATTCTGCACCAGGGAACCTCACAGCAAGACCTGGAAATGGATGCTGTATCCTTCTAGTGGGTAAACCTCTTGGTCTATGCATTTCCCCTTCTACCACTCATTTCAAGGTTACTGCTCAACATACGGAAGGAGAAGCAAAGGACAGTCCTGATTGCCCCAGACCACGCCAGCACTGCCCACTGCTGCGCAGCCTGTCACCCCTGCCGCCATTGCACCTACCTCGGATCCCAACACTCCTGACCCAGAGGAATGGGGAATTCATGCATCCTCAATTAGACCCGCCACCTGGCAGCCTGGCTTATTCCCTGACCTCTCCTCAAGCTGCCAGCCTAAGCAAACAAGTTCTATGTTATATGCAAGTCCAGATGCCCCAGCACTAGAAAATTCTATGCTGACAAGTGGAAAAGGTTTTGCACCTGGAGCTAGAATCACACTGCCCTCCCTTCCTCTTATCCTGGATTACCTGGCAGACCTACTACACGGGGGTCTGTCCTTTTCTATTAAAATTCATGCCTGAGCCATCTCTGTTCATTACAGCACAAAGCCACCTCTCTTCTCACACCCTCAAACAGTTCCTAAGAGGGGCTATCAACTTAAGGCTACCTGGAAGAGGAGCTACCCAGCTTGGGACCTTAACTTTGTGTTGGAAAAGCTCACCCTGCCCACCTTTGAACCTGCAGGTTCAGCAGAGTTAAAATTTCTCTTGGAAGACCGCCTTTTCTGGCCATAACTTCAGCTAGGAGAGTATCAGAGCAACCGACACTGCTGTGTAGAGCCCTTCATAATTTTCCATGCTGACAGGGTCTCCTTCAGGACTAACCCATCCTTCATGCCTAAAGTGGTGTCCAGTGTGGCTCTCAACCAATCCATTCACTTGCCTACCTTTTTCCCTAACCCACAAAACAAGGGGGACAGGATTCTGCACTTTCTAGAGGTGCACAGACCCTGATTCTACCTGGACAGGACTAAATCTTTTAGAAAATCTGATAAATTGCTAGTCAGCTTTGCTGCAGGAGTAGAGGGCAAGGCCATATCCAAACAATCTCCAAATGGATAGCACACACTGCATCCATTTCTGCTATAAACAGCACGGGAAACCACCCTCAAAGGGGGTCAGGACACATTCCACCAGAGCATCCTCCACCTCTACAGCTTTTCTCAGAGGGGTCCCCATCAAGGACATCCTGAAGGCTGCAACATGGACATCTGTTCATACCTTCAAGCATTACAACCTGCCTATCTTCCCCAAATCTAGGGCAGGCCTTGTTACCACAGTCTTGCATGGCATCCATCCCTGCCCCCAGTCTTCTTGACTGCCTCCAACCCTTTAATTCAGCTTTGGGAATCGACCTAAATGTGATGACTAACAGGGAAACCTGAAGAACATAGTACAGTTGTGTACACTTACCATAAATGTAGCTGTTAGTGTATTCAGTGTTGCAGTCCTGGTTTCCCTCCCTCCATCCCCATTCTCTCTCTCCTTACAAGGAATTTTTGATATTTACTTTCTACTGGTGGTGGTCTTCCACCATAACCTAGCTCCCTATTGGGGGCTTCTGACAGGGCAAGAAAGACTGATGTAATGGCGTCTGCTGCCTGATCTTTTAACCACCGACGACCTGGCGTCAGTCCTGGAGCGACAGCACCCGATGCAGAAATACTAAGCCTCTGGTATTAGGGTCGACTGAAGGCTACCCCTACCATAACCCAAATGTGATTGCATACACTAAGATCTACATTTATGGTAAGTGTACACAACTGTACTTTTCCTAGTTAGTTACTGTTTACCCAACTTTAGTGCCTGAACCAGTTGCAGTCCATCCAAAGCAAAACCAGGTTTTCATGTTTTGATACTACATTTTTCCCTCTGCCACTGACATGGCATTCAGCACTAAGTTGCCTTTACTTAGCATCTAGCCAACTGGAATTTCACATCTGACACCTGCAGATTACTTGGCTGGTCAGCCTTCACCTGAACTTAGTTCATAATGATATAGATTTTCAGCCTACCTGTAACAGATGTATAGATCCCAAAAGATGCAGTGAATTAAAAAAAAAAAAAATAATTCTTCTGCACACACTTTTAAAATGGTGATATTAATATCGGACAGATGCCGTGGTTGGATATTAAGCATACAGTTAAATAAGTAAATGTTATAACTTGTTAAATTCTCTCTAACCGTAGTATGTAGACCTCAACTATCCGTGTGACTTGTGTTTGTGCAAATGGGCTATTAAGTTTGCTGCAAAGCAGTTTTGTAAAAGTTGCTTAGGTTTAAAGATGTTTGCACAGTGATTTGATTGCATATTTACATGCATATTAAATGGACCTAAATAAGTCTGCAAAACTCTGCTCGACACCCAACTGTCCATGCTGTTTCCAATATTTCATGTTTTGATACCATGGAGTGCGGTTAACACCTTTTGATTCGTTATTGTACTTGAGGTATGGTGTATATATTGATATTTCTAGTACCAAGTACCTCTGCCTGAAAGCTATGGACAGTGCCTGAGGTGTTTGCAGAAGTGTTTATAATTTGTATAATTTATAATACACATGGTGTGTAGTATATACATACACATACTGGGTAGATATGTATATAAATTTTACTGTATTATGCTATGTATGCTATAAATAACTCTGCTAATATGTTATATACATATAATTATATGTACTGTATGTATACTATACATGTGTCAAGCGTCAAACTCTAGACTAAGTTAGTAGCATAAATACTAATATGGCATTTATTCATAAGTTGGCATACAAAAATCGTTTTTCTCTTGTAACACTTTCTCAGCTGCCTTTTCCATGCAGCCCAGTGTTATATTTAGCTAATGGATTCCTCTGATCTGTTGCCTTAAGGGTCTCTTTCATTTTCAGCTTTTGATAGCTTTTCTAGTGCAAGTATTTTTATTTAATTTCTTTCTTGCTGTATTTCATTTGTCTGGTAAATCTGGGCTTGTTGCATAATGGTAATCTCTTTTGCTTCCTTTTTTGTCTGCCTCGTACTGGTCCTGCCATTTTTGTAGCCTGCTTCTGCCATGGAGGGTGGGTGGGCACACTGACCTAGCTTCCATTTATCTTTTAGGTGTTTATTGCAGGGGACAGCATTTCCCATTTGTTCTTGACAGCCACCCCTTGCTTACCATTTGGCAGAATAGGTGCAGTTGAGGAAACATCACAAAGTTCATAAATTGGTGGCAGTGTGTGATTATAGTCCCTTTTGTCACCGGCTTGAGCACATTTTGACCTCTGTAATATCCTAACCTCCCAAAGGGTGAGTGACTACTTTTTATCATAAGCATTAGCACCACAGTATATAGAAGGCAATCCTCTGTGGGGATGTCCAAGACCTCAGATTGGTTTGAAAGGTAGACATTTACCTATGGCATAGTTTCTATATTACAGGTCACAGTGCATTGGTGATATTACTTGAACATAGGTTCATAGGTTTATACTAGGCTATCTGCCCTAAGGCATTTATAAGCCTAGCCCAAATTTTTGTGGCTTACGCCACCCCTTATATGAAAAAATACTGTGCCCATTAGTTTGTTGTGCCTCTGTCCAGCAGTGACACAGAGATGATTCCCGGGGTAAACCTACGATCTCCCATCCACAGGTCTAGATTTCTCTTGAACAGAGTCGGCGAGGTGCTCTGCCTCACATGGACCGGGATTTTATTCCACAGCATAGGGAGTCTCTGAGTGATAAATCTATCCCTCCAGCACGTCCTATTTATATCCGTGCTAAGGTTTGTCGCTTGCTCTAGTGGATTTGGATTTTTTGAGGTGGAGCATGTCCATTAATTCTGGGTTGGACATGGCCTTGTATGTCAGGCACATGTCACCTCCGAGCAGACTGTATGCGACTGAATAGAGCTGGAGTTTCTTCAATCTGGCAGCATATGACAGATTTTGGAGTCCCTTTATCCTTTTGGTGAGGAACTTTTGGGGTCTCTCCAATTGCTGCAGATGTCGGGTGAGATACATCCCGAATGGGGCATTGTACTCTATCATTGGTCTAAGTGAAGAGTACAGGGGAACAATGACCTCACTAGATCTGGATGTGAATCCCTTCATGATCAGGTGGGCAATGTAGAAGGTCTTTCTAACCATTTTAGCAATGTGAGTGTCAAAAGAAAGGCCACTGTCAACCTGGGTCCCCAGGTCCCTGATAACCTCTTCTGTGCTTAGTGGATTGCCACCTATATGGTAGCTTGGGGTTACCTTGTTTTTCCCGAAGGGTATGACTATACATTTTTTGGCGTTTAACTTCAGGCCATGGCTCTGGCACCAGCTATCTGTTTCCGTGAGTCCATTCTGAAGGATATCCGTGTCCGATGCACTTTCCACTATGGCGCCCAGTTTGCAGTCGTCTGCAAACTTTGTCAGCCAAAGTCCTTCCATGCTGGCCTGTACTTCTGAGAAATAGATGCCAAACAATAGGGGGCCAAGGACCGGGTCCTGTGGGACACCACTTGTGATCGGCTTGGAGTCTGACACAGCGCCAGCAACTCTAACCCTGTGGGTTCTGTCCTTAAGCCAGTTTGCAACCCATCTTGTGACATATGGGTTTACATTTAAGCTGGTAAGTTTTTCTACAATACCCGAGTGGGGTATTGTCGAAAGCCTTTGCAAGGTCAAGGTAGGCTGTATGGACTGCCTTTCCCTCATCAATGGCCTTGGTGACTGTTTCGAAGAAGTCGACCAAGTTCAAAAGGCATGATCTTCCCTTGACAAAGCCAAACTGGGTCGGGTCCAATGTCTGCAAGTCCCCTATATCTTTGTTTATGAGCTCCATTATGATCCTCTCCATAGCTTTGCAGACTAGACTTGTTAAGCTTATGGGGCGGTAATTACCAGGGTCCGTGAGGCCGACTTTGTGGAGTGGGACCACAGTTGCCGTACGCCACTCCTTGGGCACGTATCCTGCGGTAAGGCTGAGATTAAACAGCTGCCTTATGTGTGGGGTTAATTCCTCATTTAGCTCGTGTAGCACACAGCCGGGGACACCATCCGGTCCCATTGATGCTGTGTTTTTAGCTTTAGAGAGAGCAGCTTTCACCTGCGCATTTGAGATGTCCGGGAGGCTACACTCGGCTGGGATAGTTCTCTCCTTTAGGGGGGGAGAGGGGGGTGAAGTTTGCACTGAACCTGTCTGCCAGTATGTTGGCAATGTCTGTGGGTTCAGTGATTTTTGTATCATTTTGGACTAATTCTGAGCATATCTGGGAGTTTCCACCCAGGTTCCTAACATAGCTGAAAAAGACCTTATGATTGTCCTTTGAATCCATGGCAATTTTTCTCTCAAAATTGGCCTTAGTTGATTTTACGAGTGCTCGTAATTTTTTACTAATAATGATCAGGGGTGACTTCCCTTTTATGGATTTTGTTCTATCATGTAATAGCTTTCTCCTCTTATTGTAAAGTTTGTTAATGGCTGGGGTCCACCAGACTGGACGTTTGCCCTTTGTGGAAAGTCTTGGTTTTATTTGGGATTGCCTGATCCATGCAGTCCTGGAGGTGTTCATAGAAGGCATTTGTAAGGGCTTCCGCAGCTTGGGTTGTGGTTTCCTCTGGCTCAGGGGCCTTGAAGGATACCACACCAGTCTTGAGTAGTGTGAAGTTTGCTTTAGAGAAGTTCTTCACTATGGTCTTTTTGTTTGGGGTGGGGGATGTGGATTTCCAGTGAGATTAGTTTATGATCAGATCTCACCAATGAGGGATATACTTCCGGTGTGGAGCATTTTGTCCCCATGTTTGTGACAATGAGATCTAGTATATTTTCTCCTCTCGTGGGAACAGTGACGAGCTGTTCCATGGCATTTGAATTTATGAACTCCAGGAACCGTTGGGCTAGAAAGTTAGGGCTTGAGTAATGTTCCCAGTCTATATTCGGGTAGTTGAAGTCACCCAATATGATGGTGTTTGGAGATACATTTATACCCTCCAGTGTCTTCAGGAAGGCTGTGTGGGGTTCCTGAGTTTGAGAGGGTGGCCTGTAGCATGCTACAATTTGTAGAGCAGTTTTGCCTATGGTTAGTTGCACCTGGATGGTTTCGAGCTTAGGCGTTGCCACCAACCTGGAGGTGTGGGTATCCTTCATGAATATGGATACACCCTCCTTTTGTGGTGTGGTCCGGTTTTGGGGCGAACGCATGATATGAGGTAAAACCTAGTAGTGCCGGGGTGCTCTCAGGAGCCTTGAACCAGGTTTCAGTTACAGCACAGACCTCGATGATGTCCTTCAAGGATGCATCTGCAGTCATAACAAATGGGTTGTCCTGTCGTCAGGCAGCCCTTCGGTCGGCCGGATTCCAAAGTCTGGGTCCGGCTTCGGCTGATATCGCACTTCACCCGACGTCATCTCTGCTGGTCTTCGGGTATAAAGGCATCAGCCGACGCCATTTTCCTCAGTCTTTCTTGCCGCGTGGCGCCCGAAGCAGAAGCTGTTCAAGTGCCGGTCGGTCAGATCCAGAGATTACTACTACCGAATACTACTCCGAAGACTTCTAAAAAGCTAAGTACCCCGTTGGGGACTCTTTCTTGCCTCAGCCGATGTCAGAAAAAGTCAATAACTGTTTAACTTGTGGGAAACAAATACCTCAAAGATTTCCACTCTTACTGCCTGCCTTGCTTAGGCCCAGACCACGACGTAGCAGCCCGTTCGGCCTGTGCTTCCTTCAACCGATGAACGCTTAGGCGTCGGTCGGAGTTTGCTGAACAGTTTTTCGGCTCAGATTTTGCGTACATTATGCCGTCGGATCCTCCGACTACCCAAATTGTTAAACGCAAAGAAAAAGACCGACACTCGCGGTCCGCGGTTTCGGCCGAAACCACGGTTAAGCAAGCCGCGAGTGTCTGTTTTGGCCGAAACCGAGGAAGCCGGTCAATCTTCAGCCGAATCCATGACTACTACTGAGGCTCCTGCTACCTTAGTTGAATCGGCCTCAGAAGTTTTGCCTACTACTGTGGTTCCTAGTGATTTATCAGACACCATCCCTTTGGATGTCTCTACCCCAGCACGTGGTGCTGCTAGACCTCCTGCAGCCATGTCTATTAAGGCCTTTGCCAGGGCTAAAGCAGCCAAAACTGTTAAATCAGTGCCTGTTAAGCCCCCTTCACACAGGCCCACTTCTAGTTCACAAATGCTTACTCTGGCAGAGGATTTAATATCCTTAGAGGATCCCAATCTCACCCAGACAGGGCCTCTCAGCCCCCAGAAAAGAGATCTAGGGCAGAGCCCCCCGAGCCAGTGTCCTCTGATTCTGCGGATGACTCAGACATTACAGACCAGCCAGAGGCTCCTTTTTCTACTTATGAAGATTCAGATGCTGAAGAATCCATTCCATCTGCCTCTCCACCAGAGGAATTTTCCTTTGGGGAAACCTTACATGCCATGAGAGAACAATTCCAATGGCAGGGACAAGATTTCTCAGATTCAAGAAAAAGGCTTAGGACATTTCTGCACTTACCACAACATAGGCCCTTAGCTATACCTCCAGTACTGCCTGTTGTGGATGATGCATTTAATGATGTTTGCACCGCTCCTGATACTTTACCTCCAGCCCCTGCCAAACCAGATAGATTTTACAGGGTGCCAGACACTCATCACCACCTATACAAGGCCCCACTTGCAGATCCTGAGACTATATCCCAGGGGCCTAAGGCAGTAGCCTCGACCTCAGCAAAAAAAACGTATTCCTTCTGAAAGGGAATCCAGGTCCTTAGAGATGGGGGGAAAAAAGTTTACACCTCTGCTACTCTCTCAGCTAGAGCTTTAAACTGTCAGTTTCATATGATCCAATACCAAGAGTTTATGCTTGATCAATTAACTAAGAAGCTGTCCTCTGACTCCTTAGATAAATGTTTTAGAAATGGTAAATAACATCCAACAGGTTAGTAACCATTCTTTAAAATGTGGCTATGATGCACTGGAGGCTTCATTTAGATCAGCCATTACTGGCACTGTGATAAGAAGGCATGCATGGTTGAAAGAACAGGCCTTGCCGGATCATGTTAAAGCAAAGCTGTTAGATGCTCCTATGGATAAGACCAGTCTATTTGGTACACCTGCTCAGCAAGTAATGAAGAAAATGGAAGAGAAGGCAAAATCTGTACAAACAGTTAAGGATTTCTTACAGGTTCAGCCCCCAAGGTTTAGCAGGAACTGGCCTGCCAAAAATTGGTCCTTTCCAGACTCCTCAAAATCTCAGAGGCAGGAATAGACGCTCTAGAGGCAGAAATCAATCCAGAGGAGGTGCCTACAGAGGACGACAGTGGCAAGGCAATAACAGAGGCACAGACACAACCACTGCCACTACAACAGGACAATCAGTGACTTGGCTCTGACACCGCCTACCAGGGAACAAATAGCAGCACCTTTAGGCAGAAAGTTAGCCATATTTTCAAAAAATTGGCACTATATCACAAGACAAGTGGATTTTGCAAACCATAGACCAAGGCTACAGGTTCCACTTCCACACCTTACCAGTAAAAAGAGGAATGCCAAACCTACCTCCAAATCAAAAAACAGAAGCTCTAAAGCAGATAGCGGAATTAACAAAGATGAGAGCTGTGGAAAGAGTACCTATAACAGAACAGGGCAAAGGATTCTACTCCAGACTCTTCCTAGTACCAAGGAAAGAGAAAAGTTGGAGACCTATTCTCGACCTGTCCATCTTAAACACATACATCATTGTCCCAAAATTCAAAATGCTGACCCTACAGCAACTTCTTCCCATGCTGGGCAAGGAGTGTTGGCTGGTAACTCTAGATCTCAAGGAGGCATACCTGCACGTCCCCATACGACCAAATTGCAGAAGATACCTCAGATTTCTTGCAGGATCAGAGCATTATCAATTCTCAGCATTGCCCTTTGGCTTATCTACTGCGCCCAGAGTATTCACAAAATGCCTGGCATCAGTAATCGCTCACTGCAGGCTATAGGGAATCCAAATTTATCCATACCTGGACGACTGCCTGTTACAAGCGGACAACAAAAGCAAGCTGACAACAGATTTACAAAGAGTCATTTGCTTACTACAAGCCCTGGGATACACAGTCAATTTACAAAAGTCAAGACTGATACCATCCCAAACAAGAACATTCTTGGGTGCGGAATTGGACACAGTAAAACAAATGGCATTCCTAACGGCAGAAAAACAAAAACAACTCCCTCTTTACTTGGCATTAACAAAGCAGAACAAACTAACAGCAAGAAAAGTACTGCAGGCCTTGGGCTTCATGGCATCATGCATAATCTTGGTCCCACATGCCAGACTGCATATGAGAAAGCTACAGTGGTACCTAAAGAATTTATGGTCTCAACACAGGCACAGCTTAGAAACCGAAATCCCACTAATCCCATGCCTGAAACAGGAGTTCCTATGGTGGGCTCAAGCATGCCAGTCAAACCCAGGCTTACCCTTCCACAACATTCAAGCAAGCCAAACCATCACAACAGACGCCTCAGACCTAGGCTGGGGGGCGCACATGTTGGACAAATGCATACAAGGATTGTGGACTCAAGACCAGCTGCACCTGCACATAAACCAAAAAGAAATGCTGGCAGTAAAACTAGCAATCCAGAAATTCAGACCGTTCCTCAAAGAAGGCCATTTAATAAGGGCAGACAACACCACAGTCATGTGGTACATCAACAAACAGGGAGGCACTCATTCATACCCACTATGCAGAATGACTCTGGACCTTTGGAATATGGCTCTGAGCTACAACATCCAGTTACAGGCAATATTTGTGCCGGGAAAAGAAAACACCCTAGCAGACATGTTAAGCAGAACCACCTCGGATGCTCACGAATGGATGCTACACCCGGACATCTTCAAGGCCATCACAAAGAAATGGGGAATGCCACAAATAGACCTATTCGCATCCCCACTCAATCACCAGCTGAAAAAATTTTGCACAAGGACATACCACCCACTTGCATGGAAGGTGGACTCTCTATCCTTCAGTTGGAAAGGCCTGACAGCATATGCATTTCCACCTCTTCCTTTGATGCACAAGGTACTACTGAAAATCAGAGAGGAATGCCCAAAGATAATCATGATAGCTCCGAATTGGCCATGACAACACTGGTATCCATTGCTGAGGAGCATGTCTCGGGGGAGAATGTGGTCAATACCCCTGATGCCTTTGATAACTCAGAACTACAACATCATGCACCCAAACCTAAAAACCTTGCAACTGACTGCCTGGAACATCACATAGCAGCATCTAACCCAGACCTATCCCAAAGGGTTAAAGACATTATCATTGAAGCACGCAGACCTTCAACAAGAAGGAACTATGCAGGAAAATGGAAAAGGTTTGTCATTTGGAGTGCTGAAAGAGGAAAAGATGTGTCGAACATAGATATTGCTAACATCCTGGAGTACTTGGCAGAGCTTCTACACACAGGCCTGTCCTATTCTTCCATCAAGATACATGCATCAGCTATTTCAGCAGAGTACAGCTTCGATCCACCTGTCTTTTCGCATCCTCTACTCAGGCAGTTCCTCAGAGGGATCAAAAATGTAAAACCTCCTAGGAAACCACCATTGCCAGCATGGGACTTGAACTTTGTGCTAGAAAAATTAACACTCCCTCCATTTGAACCAGCAGCAACAGCAGATCTTCAACACCTATCATGGAAAACTGCTTTCCTACTGGCAATTACTTCAGCAAGGAGGGTTTCGGAACTACAGGCCTTAATGGCAGTACAACCCTTCCTAATCTTCCACCAAGATAGTGTCCATGAGGACTAATCCTACATTTATGCCTAAGGTGGTATCCAGAGTGTCTTTAAACCAGGCAATCCACCTACCTACCTTCTTTCCCAACCCACAGAACAGGGGGGAAAGACTGCTGCATACCTTGGATGTACATAGACAGTTACGCTACTACCTGGACAGAACCAAAGGTAACAGAAAAACTGACCAGCTTTTAGTAGCCTATGCAACAGGAAGGGAAGGAAAAGCACTTTCCAAACAGACAATCTCTAAATGGATAGGAAATTGCATAAGATTCTGTTACTCCTACCATGGAAAACCAATTCCACAGAACATAAGACCTCATTCTACAAGGGCAACAGCCACTACCACAGCTTTCTTACGAGGAGTGGCAACCAAGGACATTATTGAGGTGGCTACTTGGACCTCCGTGCATACATTTGCCAAGCATTATAATCTACCTCTATACTCTAGATCCCGAGCAGGGTTTGCCACTGCTGTACTGCAAGGGATCCTAACTACACCATAATTTTTTTTCTTCCTCCACCCCTAGTTTGGCTATGGTATTCTACCCATTTGTTATGACTGCAGATGCATCCTTGAAGGACATAGTACAGTTTTGTACCTACCATAAATGTAGATGTCAACAGGATAGCATCTGCAGTCAGGATTACCCACCCTCCTTCCCCTCTGTGGTACTCCTAGGGTATTTACCCTCCTAATAGCTAGCTAGGGGGGAGTCTCTTATGGTGTATTTGTTTGTATATATGTACATACATGCTTATTTGTTGTGTTTGCCTTCTACTTTTTTGGAAACATTGGCATTTATTCAAAATTTAGCTTTCCAAGAGGGCATCTGGGGCAAGAAACACTGAGGAAAATGGCGTCGGCTGATGCCTTTATACCCGAAGACCAGCAGATATGACGTCGAGTGAAGTGCGACGTCAGCCGAAGCCGGACCCAGACTTTGGAATCCGGCCGACCGAAGGGCTGCCTGACGACAGGACAACCCATTTGTTATGACTGCAGATGCTATCCTGTTCGGACATCTACATTTATGGTAGGTACAAAACTGTACTTTCTCCATACTGAGAAGGGCCTCGAGTGCGTGCATTTTGAGATTTAGACTTCTGGCATTGAGCAGCATTACCCTCAGTTTCTTCCCATTTTTGTTTTCTAGGGTGGTAGGTTTAGAATTTGAGCCTTGCCTAAAAAAGGCACTATGGGGGTGGCAAGAGCCTTAGCCAATATCCGGAATCCCAGGGGTGACGGGTGCAAGCCGTCCCTTGCGAAGCAGCGTGGCTTGTCAAGCATGTCATCCCAGGCAGACAGACACTGGATCCCCTTTGAATGACACCAGACATTAAGCCAATTGTTAAAGCTGATCATCTTGTCTCTATATTGTGGCATCATTCTTGGTGAAGGAAGGATACTGCTCAGGGTTAGGGTCATACCTGCCTGGGCTGCATAATCAGAGAGCTCCTCTGTCTCTTCATGTAGTCCAGGGAGGTACGTCTCAGGTCGTTCACACCAGCATGGACAATGACTGTGTCATATTTGTACTTGCCGTGGAGTGACCCGAGTGCTTGTGTTGTGGCGGATTCTAACGCCCGATAGGCAGCTTACTGTGACCCTCTCCTTGTTCAGCCTGGTGAGTGGGACGTCAGTGTGTCTGACTATGGAGTCACCTATGACAAGTATGTTTGATGTATTTGGCCTTAAGGGCTGTGACTGCTTTGCACACTGCTTTTGTGGTTTGTGTTGCTTGTGGGGTGTCTTGAGGTAGCAGTTGTTTGGGTGTCTGCTTTAGAGGCCTCTGCTGTTTAGGTAAATTTTTACTCAGAGCCTCCGAGTATGTCTTTGTGTGTTTGTGTTTGATTCAGTGGAGTGGTAGATTGTGAGGCTGGTTTTGTGGTGTGTGTAGTTGCCTTCTCCTCCTGTCTGGTCTTGCCAGTCCTGAGTTGAGAGAGCTCAGCCTCCAGTTTGGCTAAATAGCTGCATCTCTCGCAAGTATTTGTGTTATGTGGGAGGAGGAGAGGGTTGTCTGTGTACATGAGGCAGTTATAACATTGCCTCAAGATTCCCAGATTCACCAGCTGGACCAGAGAGGAGATTGACAACTGACCTTTGGACATGCTAGAATAATATTGGGAAATCCTTAATTGAAAACAAGGGCCAGTGGGGAGTGAGGGTGTAGTGCTTTTAATTTTTAGTGCTGACTTATATAATTGCTTTAGTGAGCAAGTGCCAGGTAACTTAAGTGCAATGTGTTACAAGTAACTAAATGCAAAAACGACAAACAGTAACTTTCAAGTGAAACAAGGAAATAAGTACAGTAAGCAATGCAGATATCACTAGTGATCCACAGAAGCTGAGAAGTTGCGTATTAGGTGGAATTAGCTTCCAGGAAATAACAAGCAAACCAACAACAAGCATATAAACAAAGCTAGATTCAGCAGGCCTGGATCTAGTCTATGCTAGAGCAAACAAGGTGAACCAATTTCAGTAAGATACAGTTCAAATATTCAGGCACTATAAACCTTTAACCAGAAATTCCCAGCTCAGAAGGGCAGAGTCCAGCCTCTTCTCCCACAAGAGTGCAGACCACGAACCTTCTTAATGTAAAATAACTGGCCTGAAGCCCAAGTGCCTAAACCAGAACTAATACACTTGGACACTGGGCTCTCAATCAGCAGTTCCCAACTTAGAAGGATGAAAGCTACCTGTCCTGCCACCACAGTGCTTGCCACAAACCTTCCTAATGTAAAACAACTGGTCTGAAGCCCAATTGCTTAATCCAAAAGACTTGAATGATAGCTACACTTTAATCAAGTTACAACCAAGCAGTAATAAATACCATTGAATACTTTAGAGAATGTCTGGATTAGTGCTCAAGTTACACAAAGCTAGATCCAGCAGGCCCGAATCCAGTCTATGCCACAGCAAACAAGGTGCACCAACTTCAGTAAGAAACAGTTCAGATATGCATGCACTATAAGCCTTTAAGCAGAAATTCCCAGCTCAGAAGGGCAGAGTCCAGCCTCTCCTCCCACAAGAGTGCAGACCACGAACCCTCTTAATGTAAAATAACTGGCTTGAAAGCCCAAGTGCTTAAACCAGAATTAATACACTTTTAGAATAACAGACACTGAGCCCTCAATCAGCAGTTCTCAAACTAGAAGGATGTAAGCTACCTGTTCTGCCACAACAGTGCAGACCACAAACCCTCTCAGTGCAAAACAACTAACTGGTCCGAAGCCCAAGTGTTTAAACCAGAAGGCTTAGAATGAGTTACACCAAGCAGTAATAAATACAATTGAGTATTTTAAGATGATGCAAAAGTAAAAAGTAGGTAAAAACACAAGTACAGTAAAAGCAGATGAAATTTTTTTTTTTTTTTTTTCTGAACAAGTGCTGAAATCAAAGAAACAGATTTGAGTGCTGAAACTAGAAAACTGGCTAGTTATAAGGAAAAAAAAACAAGCTAGAAGGCTTCCCTCAAACACAGAAGGGCTTGGGGGCTCAGAAGCCTACAAATAGTCTGTACCACTTAACAAGAAAGGCAGGAAATAAGCTTAATTTTTTTTGTCTGTTTCCCAGATGCTCTCTTTGTACACAGTAGGAGTGCCTGAAATCAGAATATGATCTCACTGCACTCAGTTGAGTGAGCAAATGAGATGGGCCCAGAGGCAGGCTGAGGGGCGGGCAGTTTCAATGCCACAAGATTAACACCAAAACAAAAACAGGGCGAGTGGCTGGGTGGGAATAACTGAAGAGCAGAATAACTTCAGTTAAAAAATCCTTCAACACTCCTTCATACACAGTTTAAATCAAATTAAATACTGTATAATACTGTATTTTTTTTTAAAAAAAGTGCAGATATAGGTACTTAAATTCTCTTATACCTCCAGTTGAATATAACCAAGTTCTTAGCTGGCCAAGCTGAAGTTGTAAAGCAGGAATTATTTCTCATGCACCAGTTTAAATATGCAAGGACAGGAAATCAAAGAATGTGGCTACCCCCACACCTGTAATTACTAGCAAATAACAAAATTCAGCCAACACTAGCTTCACTTCAAGTTACTGAAGAGCAGAATAACTTCAGTTAAAAATTCCTTCAACACTTCTTCATACACAGTTGGTAATGCTAGGTTTCCCTCCCACAGTCTCTATTTTTCCATGGAAAGAAAATTAGGGTGTAATCTTTTAGTATTGAAATTGCTATAACCTTTACACCTAAGGTTTAAAATTGGCAGACTTGAAATCCCATAGCCCTTTCAGAAGTACTGCAAGTGTTGCCTAGTATGCTATTTAATTTGAAGCCATAATAAATCTGATTTGTAACGAAGTAAAAAAATGATGTGTCCTATCTTGCCTTAATTCTTCACTGGTTGGGTTAGGAACCGATCCTCTGTTCCTACTTGGCTGTATAGAAAAGCTTGGTCTTCCACTGGTTTGTGGCTGTATCCTTATGCCATCATGCACTAGGAAAGCTCCCCAGATCTAGTTTGCCGCTAAACAGATCGGGTGCTTCCATTTTGGCTCTGGCTAAGTTGGAACATTTTTCTTACTTTTTAATGTACTTTGTTCTGGCTGTACAAAAAAAAAAAAAATTAGTGTTTTAGTAAATTAGTTTAGAGAGTTCGCTCTTCTCCTTTGCTTCTGGCCATCGTTTTCTTCGCTAGGCCTATGTTACTCCCTCTCCTGGCTTAAATTTGGTGTTTAAAGCTAGTTTCTAGTTTGAGGGCTTTCCTTTCTATCCTTTACCTTGCTTTTTTTGCACACTAGTTTCATTTGTAGTGTTGTAAAGAAATGTATTGGTCCTGTTACTTCCTAACCTAAACCGGCAGCTCATTTGAGTTAGGCCATCTTCCTTCCTTCTCCCTTCCCTTTTGACTAGGCAGCTTAATTTTCAGTTAAAGCTGCCACCCCTTCTGTTGTAGTTGGGGTTATTTCTTGTAAAAAAAAAAAAAAAAAAAAAAAAAAAGTTTTGTAGCTAGCTGGATTTTTTTCTTAAAGACTGAGTAGTTTGTAGTCTTTTCTTATACTTGTCTGTTAGTATATTGATTGTCTGAGGAACATAAGGAAACCAAACCCTTTGGGTTCCAAGTGTGAAGTGTAACCAGGAAATGCCCGGCACGGATGGGCACACTATTTGTGTATACTGTCTTGGAACTTTGAATCTGCAAGAATCCTGTTCCATTTGCCACTAGAGTGCTGCTTGAAACTAAGAATGAACTTGAGAGGTTTACTGAAGGCCCCCTTCACTGAAGTGTTAGGTCAGGGCAGAAGGCCAGGGCACTTCAGAATTGACAGTCTCCATCAAAGTCCCCAACATAATCTCTTCGTCTGAACTGAGTCTGAGCTGATGCTGTCCGGTCTGGGGAGGAGAGTTGCATCGGACGTTTGTCGGAACTGAACTTGCGCCTCACACTTGGGCATGGGTGAGCTGTTCTCTTACATTGGCCTCTGAGCCCAACCCCCTTGGTTCCAGGGATGCCTTCTGGTTCTTCGGAGCCAAAAGTGTTATCGGCTCAGGGGAAGGGGGATTTTGAGGTGATGAGTGCTGTCTCTGCAGACTGCTCCACTCTTGGGTCCTGACATTCTTCCCCCGAAGGCACTGGTGTTTGTCTCAGCACCATACCATCTACAGACTGATCTTAGGTTTCAGGATGGTATAAAGACAATCGGGTGATCCCCTGTTCTGAAACCTCTCCAGAATACCCTTCTGAAGAGGTCCCCTCAGACTATGCAAGAGGAAGCATTTAGACTCCCCAGAGAAGTCAGTCACTTGTAAGATAAACCTCTGTCAGAAGGGTCCCCATGGTTGCCCTCTGAGGACGTCTCACGGACATCCTAGAAATCTGTAGCGGGGCGGCTGTAAGCTCAACTCTTCTGAGGAGTTGTCTGTATACCTGAAGTCTTTTGGGTCTCCCACTGCGACATTTAAATGTCTGTCTTTGAGCTCATGGAATTAGTCAGACGAAAGGTGTGGGACTCTGTAGACTCTGGAACCTGTTCATCGGAGGCCAAACAAATTTTATTACTGCACCTACAGATGAGTTTCTTACGAAGGGTGTTAGTGGATGCTATGGTGGTGGCCGCCACCAAAAAAGAGCTTTCAGACATCCTAGTTTGTCCATCTGCTGAACAGCGAGTCCCGTACAGTGGGCAAGCTACCGAACGTGCATGTTTTCAGCTGTTTTGCACTCAGCTCGCTGAATTATCTAACTCACTTTACTAGTTTACAAAGATCTAAAGGAGCTAGGAGATACTGTACTAGATTCAATAGCTGCAGGGGTATCCGACAAGGTTTCCCCTCAGTTTCCACCTTGTACTCTGTGGTTAACTCCTCCATGAGGCTTATTTCATACACAGCAGATAGAGCGAGCAGGGGTGCGGGTTCAAGAATTTCCCTGAGGGGGGCATTCCTGGATGCGCGTATGTGACTTACTAGATCCTCTTAAGTCTGCCTTGGTTAATGCTCTTGGATGCCTTGTCCCTCTTCAGGCCAAACGTTATGGGAACACAGGTGTGAGCAAGAAGGAAAAAAAAAAATCTGCTGTAGGAGTCAATTTTTCCCTGCCTTCTAGACCTAAGCCAACATGGAGGAAAGATGTGGTTCCGGAAGTACCAGAGTTGGTCAGCGAACTTGTGGTGATTTTCCCCATGGGCAGAGGGGGAAGTAGTAATGGGAGATGCCACCCAAGCAGCAGAGTGTCTGCAAAGCAGGGTGACTGATTTATTCTGTGGTAGGCCCTTTCAGTGTTCCTGAAGGGAGGCCTGTCTGTCCATCTCTGGAGGCAGTCGGGGGTTGCTTATCTTTGTACCAAGAAGCCTGGCTGGAAATGACAAGTGGGTACAACGTATCCAATCCAGAGAACTCTGTACCCTTCTCCCTTCCCATCTCGTACATAAAGAACACCCTGGATGTTCCACCCAGTCAGAGGGAACAGGCAACTCTAGAAATTCAAAAGGTGCTAAAGTCACCCAGAGTTCCCGCAGACCGTATAAGATCTGGAAGTTACTCGAGGTTCTTTTTAGTGCCAGAGAACAGGAGACTAGAGGCCAAGTTTGTATCTCAGCAGATTAAATGAATCCATGAGAGAGAAAGTTCCAGATGGTAACATGAGTCTAGTTTTCCTTTTCTGGGAAAAGACAATTGGATGAGCTTTATAGACCTTCAAGATGCGTACTACTACAAAGATGGACAGGCCATCCAGGAGTAAACTGCGCTTTTGGCTTGGAGCCACTCATTACCAATTTCAGGCTTTACCCTTTGATTTCACTACAGCCCCCAGAGTATTCAAGGGTATGGCAGTGGTGACGGCTCATTAGAGACATCTAGGATTCAGAGTGTTTCCATATGTAGACTGGCTCCTAACTGCCACCACAAAGCATGTACTACTAAAAACAAGAGACGCTGCATTACTTCTCTGCTCTTACCTGGGAATCGTGATAAATTGCAAAAAATCTGCCTCGTTGCCATCTGAACGTATCATTATAGGGGCAGATCTAGACTACAAAATTTCTTACCGATGGTTTTAGTTCTATGGCAGTCTTAAACCTACTTTCCAAGAGAAGAGTGCAAACAGTTCTGCAAGTCTTGAACTATGGCAGCAGCGATGAACTTGGTTCCTTTAGCATGCATGCATGCACAATTCTGCATTGAATACTGTTCATTCAGCGGTTGTTGCAGGAACTACCCATGTCTTAACAAATTAAGTCCTGCAAAAAAGACCTTCGCTGGTGGCTTCACTCCATTCATGTGACATCAGGTCAACCCTTTGTCCCTCCACAGCCTTTAGTCTCGGACTCCTCCCAGATAAGGTGGGGGTCATTATCTGGGAAGGACAGTCCAAGGCACTTGACAGGATCACTAGGCCCATTTTGCACAGTGTCAGAGATGAGGTGCTTCTGGCGTTGGAGGCACTTCAGGACTGCCTTCCACTAGCAACTATTGCAATACAGACTGTTACTCCTTGTTTATGTAGTACTAAACTAAGTCCTACCCTCTTTGTCAAGAGGCCCTGAGAGTATGGGAGTGGGCGACCTTCTCCCAACACTTACTGATACCAGCGCACATCCCGGGGAAATCCAACATTATGGCAGACAAACTCAACAGAGCGATTCTGATGCCTCACAAGTGGTCCCTAAAACAAGTAGTGGAGATTTTCCACAAATGGGGCCAGCTTTGCTGTGACCTTTTTACCACATCTAGGAATGCCAAATGCAGCAGCTATTTTGCCCTAATTCCACCTCCAGGAAAGTCACCAAGGGATGCACTTGTACACAATTGGCCCTCTGGTGTCCTTTTATGCCTTCCCTTCTTTTCCATTGATACCCAAATTGCTTCAGAAAGCCAGCTCGTTGGGAAGCGATGTGATACTCGTCTCCCCATACTGGCCTCTTCAAATTTGGTTCCCCTTCCTTTGGCCTCCTCTCCAGGAGGAGCCATTGGGTTCTGGACCCAGTTCATACCACCTGACTCGTACATCGAATGCTCAGCCCCTCTCTTCAAACCCTCAAATTGACAGCTTGGCTGCTCTAATTAGGATTATAGCTAGACTCCCTAGCCTTTCCTCTGTGAAACATATTGTGATCTCGTCTTGAAAGGTTTCAGCGAGAACTTTACATGAGCTAATAGAAAATATTTTCTTCCTGGGCATTAAGTAATAAAGTTGATCCTTTTTTCTGATCCTATGGGTTCTATTCTTGAATTTCTAATGAAGCTATTTAATGAAGGCGCAGCTGCAGCTACCATTGTAGTCCAGTTAGCAATATCCAATTTTCATATAAAATATTTAGCCCTAAATCTGATGTCTTGGACTATAAAGACATCCTGAAGGGTGCTATTCTGCTAAGACCACCCATTAAGACCCCTCTACTACCATGGGACCTAAACTTTTTGTCCTGTTACCTTCTTCCCCATCTTTGAGCCTACATCATCCTGAAATCTAAAGTTCTTGACATTGGAAACAATTATTTTGATTGCCATTCATTCTGCTAGAAGGGTTTCAGAGCTGCAAGCACTATCTATTAAGCCCCCCCTACATGCTTTTGCACAAAGGTAGAGTATCCCTACGAACAAACCCATCCTTCCTGCCAAAAGTATGATCGGAGTCTAATTTGAATTGGTCCGTAGATCTACCAGTGTTTTTTCCCCTAACTGTGGCAAAAAGGCAGAACATAATGCTATACCAACTGGATGTAAATAGACAAAATACGTGTCTACTTACATGGGACAAAGGACTTCAGAAAATCTGACCAGTTTGTTTCATTTTCAGAAGCCAAGAAAGGTGCTCCTGTATGAAGTCACACTTTCAGAATGGCTATCGGATTTTATTAGTTTTACATACAAATCTAACAGCAAAGATCTTCCTGGCAAAGTCTATCATTATATTAGAGCCATAATAGCTTCTGCTTTCTGTGCTAGACTACCAAGTGATGTTTGTGCTGCTACAACATGGGCAAGGCCTCTTACCTTTATCAGTCATTACAAAGTGGATTTGGCCTCAAGGGACAAGGCCTCTTTTGGGTCCACGATTGAGAAATATTCTCCCGTGAGCCACCCAAGAAATATGGTGTAGAGATGCTGTCCCAACCAGTGAAGAATGAAGGCGAGATGGGACGACATCACAAAGTCATGGGCTCACCATAACATTCCATGTGTCCATCTTGGCTTCATTCTTGCATCCCACCCTTTGCCTACTGGAGGAACCAGCAGTTAAATCTGGCAAGTAAAGTTCTCTGAACATCATTATTGTTTAAGGTGTTGAGATAGTCTATTGGTTAACTGTTGTCAGCAAAGATCTGGGGAGTTTTCCTAGGGTGTGATGGGATCGGGGCACAGTGACAAGCCAGTGGAAAACTTCAAGCTTTTGTATATGGCAGAGTCGGAACCCCAGATCAGTTCCGAACCCCACCAGTGAAGAGTGAAGGTGAGATGGATTTAACATGTGGAAGGTTATGGTGAGTACATTTTTTTTGTATGTCAGTACTAACTTTGGCGGAGCCTTTGAATTGTATTAGGATAGACTTAAATTCAATTTTCTCTGCTTGTTGGTGCAGCATGTTTGTGAATATGGTTAGTTTGTTGAAGGATGCAAGGAGGATGTTGCAAGTTATTGGTGGAATTAATCATGCATGACTTATGCCTACATTGTCTTTTAGGAGTAGGAGACGATTGTTTTTAAACGAAGAAGAAAATGAAAGTAGACCGAACAAAACTGAAGAAAACTCCCACAGAGGCTGTAAGTTTGGAACTTTTTCTGTTGCATAGAAAAGCAGAATCCCTATTTTTCACTATTTTCTGTTTGCCCTTGTGTACTGCTTTATGGCATCAGTATTTCAGAACACCAGAAAGAAGGCAAGAACCTGGGATTGCAGTTGGCATCTTTTCTGTTTACTAATTTGTACCCCTTAACTTTTGGCTAGAAAACTCTGTGCTTGCTACAGTAGCCCAGGCTTGAGTGTTTCTGTACACAGGCGCACACATAATTATCCCAGTTAGTGAGACTCACTTTGGCAAATAGGAGTTGCCCACAATCCGATTACTATCAGAGGCAATCTCCCAAGTGAAAGGTGTGCATTTCATGTACTGGACTGCCAATACTGCCCATTCCCTTGATTGGCGGGTCATTTCCTATATCACAGCCTCGTTTTTCATTTTGGCTGCTGACCCTAGCTGCTTTCCATTTCCCTTTTGACAACATCTTGATGTTTGTAGCCATTTAGTGTTTACTGTTCCAACTGGAGAGAAATATGCTGATTCTTTTGAAAATTGTGATGTAATGTGATCCTGTCTTGCCTACATTCATTACTGACTCACTCTGCCGTTATAACTAGCACAAAGTCTGTCATTGGCTGGGCTAACCCTGTATCCCAGGATGCACCACGCCCAAACCCCCAGATCTCATTTGCCACTCCTAGAGTAATGACATGGTCTCTACTTGGCTGTGGCTAAGTACCCTCTTTTTGACTTAACTGCTTGGTTATTTCCAAAAAGCTTTTTTAATAGCTACGTTTTCAGTTTCCCTTTTGAGATTGAGTGTTATTTGTATGGTAATCCTTTTGTTTAGCGGGCTAGGCCTGTTTAAGTTAGAGGGCCTTTGCCCTATCTTGTGTCTTTAGTGTTCGGGCGTTTAAGTTAGAGCCCTTTCCACCCTCCCTTCGTGTGTTGCTGAGTGTGCGGTCATGTTTACTTGTGTCTGGCAAGGAACAAAAAGAACATAAGCCATCTGCCTTTAAAAAATGCGCCAAATGTGCGTATAAAATGTGTGATGGCCACGCCATCTGTGTTTATCGTCTCGGTGCCATACACTTGCAGGAATCCTGCAGTGTTTGTCATGCCTTCTCTTCCAGGGTTTTACAGGAGAGAAAAAATAAACTTATCCTTAAGGGTTTGATTAAACCCTCCTTTGAGGAAACTTTGGCGTCTTCTCCCCCCCTCAGAGAAATCCAGGTCTAAAACAAAAAGAAGTCTCTGGCTAGTTGATCGGAGCCTCCGGAGAAAAGGTCAAAAGCTATATTTCCTTCCTCTGCTCCACTGGTCTCGGAGCCACTGGAGGTACTGTCTAAGGCTATGTCTCCTTCCTTGGCTCCACTGGTCTCGGAGCCGCAGGAAGTCTTGTCTGTTTCGGGGTCGGCTTCTTCGACTCCACGGTAGTCTGCACCGAAGGAGGTTGCGGTGGTTCTCGAGCTTGCTTCGGTTCCTATCCCTTTGGAGCAGTTGCCCCAGTCTTGTCTCTGTTCTGACAGAGGTTTCTCAACCCCCTTCTGTCTCCTCCAAGTCCTCCAGGCTGTTGGATTCTGATGTGGATAGGGTGGTCCGGAGGCTCCTCCAGTTGCCAGTGTTAACTAAATTATTTTCGGCTCCAGCCCAGTCGGCTCCGGAGCCAGCCACGATATCAGTTCCATTTCTTCCCCCCTCAGACAACCTCAGTGTTGTCAGAGCCAGAGTCTGCCGAATCGAGTGAAGTCCTTGGGTCGGCCATGAAACCACCTGCTAGTCTTTCTGATCCGACCTCTGCTCCAACCTTTTCCATCCCTTCTACAGGTTTCGGTACTTGGGTGTCCTCAGTCGAACCCGAGGGGGATACATCGGGGCTTCAGGTTTCGGCTCGGAGTCTCCCCCTTGGTGCTTCGGCTAGGGGTACCCTGACTCCGGTCATGGTCTCTGAGGCGAGTTTTTCATCATTCTAGTGGTCCTTCTTTCGAGGCTATGAGGAGCGGACTGTTCAAGTCAATAGTGACTTCACCTGAATTGGCAACTCCATCCCCAGATGCTGCGACTAGAGCTTCTGGTGCCCCCTATCTCTGGACAGCGGGGCTCCTAGGCCTGATGATACCTCCATGTGCGGTCCCCTGCTTTCTGAGGGCCCTTTGGAGTCCGTGCCTGACGAGCCTCCCAGGAAGAAGTTGTGTAAGAGGAAGCACGTAGACTCCCCAGATGAGTCTGTCACCTCTGACACTTTCCTTGATGATGCAGAAGGGTCCCCGAAGTCGTCCTCCGATATTCTGGAAATCTTGAGACAGTGGGGCGACTGGCCATCCAAAAATCGTTCTGGGGAGTATGACTTAAGGCCTTTTGAGCCCAGCCTTACACCTCTTGGGTGTCTACACCCTTAGATGAATTATTGTAGCTTATTTGTCGAAGGGTGTGGGAACACCCTGACTCTGGAGCCAGTTCCTAGCCGCCCCAATAAGTTCTTATCTGTGCCTCCTGGAAAAGAATTTTTGACCAAGGGAGTACCTGTAGATGCTATGGTGGTGGCGTCTGCCACTCAGCAGGACATGGCAGAGGCTTCTACTTCCATCCATCCTCCTAATAAGGATTCTAGAAGTATGGATAGGTATGGGAAGCGTACCCTGTCTTCAGCGACCTTTACCTTGCGGTCGCTGGAATTACTTGACATTTTACGCGGCTCCAAAGGGATCTCAGAAAGGAGTTGGGAGATACCCTGTCTGGTAACTTGCCTGAGGTGTTGGCCCAGTCTAACGCCCAGCTGTCTACCACTTCTTCCATCGTCAACTCGTCCATGAGGCTCACATCTTAAGCAGCTGAGGGGGCGGGTAGAGCAGTGAGTTTGGGTGTAGCCCTTAGAAGGCAAGCTTGGATGCGCTTGTGTCATTTTGCGGAGGCTTTCAAGTCGTCTTTCACGGACACCCCATTCGACGGGTCCTCCCTTTTTGGACCCAAAGTGAGACACCCTCACTGGATGTGAGCAAGAGGGTAGACTTCGTCTCCTGTTGGGGCCCATTTTTCGCTTCTCACAAGACCTTATCCCAAGGCTCAGGGGGGGGGGGTGTGGTTCAGAAAGTCTCAAGTCTTCCCCTGCCCATCAAAGTGACCCCCCCCTCCAGGGGCAGAGGGAGGAATTTTAATGGAAGGCGTCACCCTAGAGGCAGTGGAGGCCCCCGCAATGCAGGAGACAGAGTCCTTTCGTGGTTCCTCCTAGCAACGTCCCTGAGGGGGTTACCCGACTATGCGTCTCCGGAGCCAGTCGGGGGTCATTTTTCAGAGCATATTCAGGCCTGGGTGTCCATCACTCAGGATTGATGGGTGCTTTGTATCATCACTGGAGGTTACACCATTCCCTTTATCCGCCCCCCCCCTCCATCAAGGAAAATCCTGGACGTTCCACCCAGTCAACGGGATCAGGCAGCAATAGAGGTCTCAAAGCTGCTAGAAAAAGGAGTCATCCAACCAGTCCCTGCAGACCAGATCGGATTAGGAACTTAAGATTATTTTTGGTGCCAAAAAGAACAGGGGAGTTGAGACCCATTCTGGATCTCAGCCGTTTAAATCGCTTTGTAAAGAAGTCCAAGTTCCGAATGGTCACGTTGCAATCCATTTTCCCCTTGCTGGAAAAAGGAGTTTGGATGTGCTTCATCGATCTCAAGGATGTCTATTATCACATCAAGATAAACGAGGCTTCCAGGAATCATTTACACTTCCGGCTGGGAGCCAGTCATTTTCAATTCTGGGCCCTGCCCTTTGGTCTCACCACAGCCCCCAGGGTGTTCACCAAGTGTCTGGCAGTGGTGACAGCTCACCTGAGGGCATCTAGGATTCCAGGTGTTTCCTTATCTAGACTGGCTCCTCACCGCCCCCACCAGGCATCTACTTGTTAAAGCCATGAGAGCTACTGTCGAATTGGGCCATCTACTAGGGATTTCATTCAACTGGGCAAAATCTGTATTCTTGCCATTACAGCGTGTTGCCTTTATCGGCGCAGAGCTAGACTCTGTAGAAATGCGAGCTTTCCTACCGGCGGAGAGAAGTGTTACAGGCCCAAGTTCTAGCTTTACTACCCCGGGAAAAGGCCCAAGCCAGGATGGTTCTTCAGTTGTTGGAATCAATGGCGGCTACCATTCTTCTAGTTCCGCTAGCCAGGTTACACATGCGAATACTTCAGTGGCTCCTTAATGACCAGTGGTCATATCAGGAACATCCCTTATCCCATCAGATTCTCATCACAGAGATGCCGGCAGGATCTGCGTTGGCTTCTCAGCCATCCTGAATCAAGGGAAATCCTTGAGCCCCCCATTCCCTATTGCCACAGTAACCACGGATGCCTCCCAGATAGGGTGGGGTGGCATTATCTGGGTGAGACTGTTCAAGGTAGTGGCAAGACCACGAGGTTCACTTGCATGTCAATGTTTCTGGAGATGAGAGCGGTGCTTCTAGCGTTGCAGGCACTTCACAACTCTCTTCCCAGGGGAACTGTTACGATTCTTTCCAACAATGTCGGTTGTCTGGTATCTGAACAAGCAGGGAGGAACGAAGTCCTACCCCCTTTGCAGGAAGGCCATGAGTGTGTGGAATTCGGAGATCGCTTCCCAGCGCTTTATAGTGGCAATGCACATTCCGGGAAGTCCAATGTGATAGCAGACAGGCTGAGCAGAGCTATTCTGATGCCTTACGAGTGGTCCCTGAACGATCGAGTGGCTGCTCAGATCTTCAAGTGAGGCCTTCCCTGCTGCAACCTTTTTGCCAGCCCCCTGAATGTGAAGTGCAGCAGTTTTTTCACTCTGATCCCCCCACAGGGTGAGTCACCCAGGGATTCTCTAGTCCACAATTGGCCCTCTGGTCTACTCTACGCCTTCCCGCCGGTCCCTCTTCTGTCAAGAGTGATTCAGAAGGCTACCTGCTTGGGAAGCAAGATGATTTTGATTGCACCACTCTGGCCCCGTCAAGTTTGGTTCCCCTTCCTTCGGAAGTATGCTGTGGATGGTCCTTGGATTCTGGACCCAGCTCCAGACCTATTGACTCATCAGTCAGGACAGCTCCATCCATCCCTACGAACTCTCGAGCTTGCTGCCTGGCTTCTCCACTTCCGACCTTAGACAGCCTATCCTTACCCCGGAAGTAGTACATATTCTGTCCTCCCACAAGTCTTCTACTAGGAAAATATACTCTAGTAAATGGAAGAGATTTGCAATTTGGGCTCAGCAACGTGATCTTGAGCCCCTGTGTCGGTGGTGTTAGATTTCTTAGCAACACTATTTAGACAGGGTTCAGCTGCCTCCACTATAAAGGTTCACTTGGCAGCAATCTCTAATCATGATGCATACGAGCCTTCCCTCATGGGTCATAAGCTGTGTAAAGCCTTTCTGAAAGGAGCCTGGTTGCTTCGCCCTCCGTTTCACAACCTGTTTTGCCATGGGATTTAAATGTGGTGCTCAGAGCTTTAACGTCTTCTCCCTTTGAGCAGACAGCTTCTTGCGAATTGAAATTTTTGTCATGGAAGACTGCCTTTTTTGGTAGCCATAACTTCAGCCAGAAGGGTATCGGAGCTTCAAGCCCTTTCTGTTAAGCCTCATTTGATTTTTCATAAGGGCAGAGTATCTGAGACATAATCCTTCCTTTCTCCCTAAGGTCTCTTTTGCCCTTTGTCTCCACCAGTCTATTGAGCTTCCGGTCTTTTTTCCACGGTTTTCCAACAAAGCAGAATACAAATTTCACCAGTTGGATGTGCATAGACAACTGAGGTTTTATTTAAATAGGACACAACAGGAGAGGAAATCAGATCAGTTTGTGTCCTTTTCGGACAATAGAATTGGCAGAACTGTAACTAAGGGCACCATAGCTAAGTGGATTTAGGAACTGCATCTCATTTATTTATGCATTAGCGGGTAGGCATCTTCCCTTTCCAGTTGAGGCGCATTCTACCAGGGCTATTTCAACTTCAGTGGCTTTTCATGCTAGACTATCCATAGATGAGATGTGCAGCGGCTACTTGGACTTCTCCACATACCTTTATTTCTCATTACAAACTGGACGTGGCCTCTAGAGTTTGGGCTTCCTTTGGTTCCACAGTGCTCAGGAGTGTTTTCCAGTGAGCCTCCCAGGATTTGGGTGCTAGGGATGCTGTCCCGTCAGTAATGAATGTAGGCGAGATAGGATCACATTGCATCTTTTAGTTGTGTACTTACCATAACGATAGATGTATGTGATCCATCTCGCCTACATTCTTACGTACCCTCCCTCCTTCCCCCTACCTGTTGGACTTGGAGGAAACTTGTATTCTGATCCCTCTGAGGATAGTGGTGTATGTGGGAAGATATTGGGGCAAACGAGATTTGTGGGTTTGGGCACGGTGCATCCTGGGATACAGGGTTAGCCCAGCCAATGAGAGATTTTGTGCTAGTCATAATGGCGGAGTAGGAGCCGATTCTCTGCCCCGAGCCTGTCAGTAATGAATGTAGGCGAGATGGATCACGTCCATCCATCATTATGGTAAGTACATTACTAAACGTTTTGCATATTGATGCAAATGTCTATTGTGAAATTACCCAAAAGGTGGTGCATTTTGAGCATGTAGATAAAAAGTATTCAAATAAAGTAGCTCTTGGCACATGGTGAAGAGAGCATGTAATTCTAGTGACAGGTATTCTGTCTGCATTACCTAAATGCACATTATGAAGTACTTTTTAAGACTGAAGTTATGGTAATGGTGAGTAGGAGTGGCAGCACCCCATCCCTGACATTCTCAAAAATGGTTTAACTGTCTGCTTTTGGCATGTTTAGTCCCTTAACTGCTGAACACTTACAAGTCTGTCCACTTATTAGTGGCAGTTTTAGATTATTTAGCAGTACAGTGACAGCGGATAGCATCTTGCAGCAAAGAGTTGTGGTTTGCCTCCTGGCTGGGATGCCATCTGTGTGGAGTCTGTATGTCCTCCCTGTGTTTGTGTGTTCTCTGGGTGCTCCAGATGTTCATCGTGCATACAGCTGCAGTCATAACAGATGGGTTATCCTGCCGTCAGGCGGGTCCTCTGTTGGCCGAATTACAAAGTTTAGGTCCGGCGTCGATTGTCGGCGCTTCTTCCCTGACGTCAGTGCGTCAGGGGTATAAAAGGCAGCCAACGCCATTTTCTTCAGTCTTTCTTGCTGCGTGGTGCCGAAGCAGTGCGCAAGTGCCGGTCGGCCAGCTCCTGAGATTTACGAAAGTATTTCAGCCGAAGTCTTGAAAGCTAAGTACCCCGTGTGGGAAACTTTTCTTGCCTCAGACCGATGTCAGACAAAGTTAATTGCATTTCATGTGGGAAGCAAATACAGCATAAGGATTTCCACTCTTTCTGTATACCTTGCTTAGGCCCAGACCACAACGTCTCGGCCTGCCATTTTTGTGCTAGATTCAATAAGCGCATTATTAAGCATCGGGCGGAGTTCTCCCTTCACTTTTTTGGCAAAAAATTTAATTGTATAATGTCGTCTGATACTCAGACTCCAGTTTTGAGCAAAAAACGCAAAGATAAGGACCAACACACGAGGTCCGCACCACCTACTGAAACCACACTAAGGCCGACTGCTGGTTCTCCGGTACTCAGCGAGGCACCTACGCAGCCTCTGAGTACCGATGACAAAGCATTACCGGTGTCTTCAGAACCCGAGGTCACAGGCTCCTCGGCCCCTATTTCTACTACAGATCCCGACGCCACTCCTGGCAGGGATACTCAGAATTTAGACAGGCTTACCATTTCTCAAGGGGTTTTCAGGCCTTCCTCCTCTATTAAAGCCTTCAGTAAATCTAAAGCAGCCATGAAATCCAAAAAACAGGTTCCTCAGACCCCTTCTCAAGGCACCATGCCTAAAAAACAGGTGCTTAAAATGGCTGAGGATTTGATTACTCTTATCAGGGGTTCTCATCCCCCCTCTGACAAAAGGCCCACATTAGAGGAAGACTACCCTTCCTCAGATCAAGCTTCTGTTACCTCAGAATTATGAGGACCAGGATTATGCCTATTCTCCATTCGAAGACTCTGATGCTGAGGAAGTCTATTCCCTCGGTCTCCCCCCTGAGGACTTCTCTTTTGGGGAAACCCTGCATACATTGAGGGAACACTTTCACTGGGAAGGACAAGATTATTCAGATTCCAAGAAAAGGCTCAGGGAATTTCTTCTGCTCCCCCAGCATAGGCCTCTGGCTAATCCCTCCTGTTTGATATATTGGATGATGTGTACACAGAAGCCATCCTTAATCCTGATTCTTTGCCTCCAGCTCCTGTTAAACCAGACCGGTATTACCGGGTTCCTGATTCTCACCAGTTCTTATATAAAAGCCATACTGCTGACCCAGAAACAATTTCACAGGGTCCCAAGGGAATTAAGGCCTCTACTGCTAAAAATCCATTACCTTCAGAGAGATTCCAGGGCTTTATAAAGGTGGGGGGAAAAAGGTGTACACCTCGGCCACTTTAACCATGAGGGCATTAAACTGTCAGTTCTGTATGTTAAAGTATCAACAGTTTTTGATATCTCGGCTGAAAAGCCAGATGAGACAACCAGAACAACCAGATTTAAGAGTTGCAGGATTTGTTGCATGGTGCAGAGCAGGTGGGAAAACATACCTTGCAGTGTGGTTTTGATGCTTTAGAGGCCTCATGTAGAGCTGCTGTTACGGGGTCTGTTATACGTAGGCATGCTTGGCTCGGAGCAAACCTCACCAGATCATGTCAAAGCTAAATTATTAGATGCACCTCTTCAAAAAGATGTATTGTTTGGTGTTAAAGCTGAGGAGGTGCTAAAGAAAATGGAGGAAAAAGCGAAATCAATGCAAACCGTGAAAGATTTCCTGCAGGTACAGCCTCCACGTTTCAGCAGAAACTGGCCTTCAAAATATTGGTCCTTTCCAGCCACGGACAGACCTCAAAGGGGCAGATACAGGCACCCAAGGGGCAGAGGGCAACCTCAAGGATCCTTCAGAGCCAGACAGTGGCAAGCACCAACCTCAAGAGGTGGAGAAGATAGATCAGTCTTTTAGAAAACAGACACAATGACTCCCCCCCCCCCCTACACCTGCCAAGCAAAGCTTTAATGGCAGCACCTTTGGGCGGAAAATTGACATTCTCAAAAAATTGGCATATTGTTACAAAAGACAAATGGATTCTGGACATTAGACAGAGAGGCTACAGGTTCCACTTTCACTCACTCCCAAAAATGAGAGTCATGCCAAACCTGCCACAAAATCAAAGGGCAGAGGCACAAACAAGTTTCAGCTCTCAGACATGAAAGCAATTCAAGAGGTACCTGCAAAAGAAAACAAGGTCAAGGGTTTTATTCCAGACTATTCCTGGTACTGAGGAAAGACAGATTGGAGACCTATCTTAGACCTATCCATCCTAAACACATATCTACAGGTGCCAAAATTCAAGATGCTCACATTACAGCAGCTTCTTCCCATGCTGGGCAAGGAGTCTTGGCTGGTATCATTGGACCTCAAGGAGGCATACCTGCATGTCCCTATCAGACAGGATTGCAGAAGATACCTCAGATTTCTTGCAGGTTCAACCCATTACCAATTCTCTGCATTGCCCTTTGGCTTATTTACTGCGCCCAGAGTTTACGAAATGCCTGGCATCAGTAATCGCCTTCTGCAGACTACAAGGGATACAAATCTACCCATATCTGGACGACTGCCTGATCCAAGCGGACAGCAAGGACATAACTACTGCAGCACCTGGCGTTTGTAATAAAACTGAACTTCCTGGGATACACAGTCAACAAAAAGAAATGAAAGCTAATACCCTCTTAACAAATAATTTTCCTGGGTGCCAGCTTGGATACAACCACCCAGATGGCCTACCTCACGCCAAACAAGCAAGGGCAACTGTCTCAATACTTCAGAAAAATGGCAACTTACACCAGGCTAACTGCAAGGAAAATCCTGCAGGCTCTGGGATTCATGGCATCTTGCATCCTACTAATCCCATGTGCAAAGCTGCATATGAGGAAACTTCATTGGTACCTGAAAAACGTATGGTCTCAACACAGCCACAGCTTGGAAACAATTATCCCACTCATTCCATGCCTTCAAAAGGAATTTTTGTGGTGGACTCAAGCTTTGCCAAAGAAACACAGGTCTTCCTTTCTGTATACCTCCAGCAACACAAATCACAACAGACGCCTCAGACTACGCCTGGGGAGCACACACGACAGTGCATTCAGGGAAAATGGACCCGAAAAGAGAAGCACCTCCACATAAACCAAAAGGAAATGCTAGCCGTGCAAAAGGCTATTATGACCTTCAAAGACCTACTGCATCCAGGCCAGCTATTGATAAGGACATACAACACCACAGTGATGTGGTACATAAACAAATAGGGGGGAACTCATTCATACCCCCTGTGCAGGCAAGCCATGACCCTATGGAACACAGCACTGGAATTGCAAATACAGCTGCAGGCACAATTCCTGCCAGGGAAGGAAAACACACTGGCAGACAACCTAAGCAGGAATATGACAGATCCACACGAATGGAAGTTGCATCCTCAACTTTTCAGTTAACTCTGGCATGGGGACAGCCAGACATAGATTTCTTTGCTACCCACAGAAATTGCCAGCTGAAAAATTTTTGTTTAAGGACCTATCATCCACAGGCCTGGAAAGTGGACGCACTTTCCTTCAATTGGGCAACACTGACAGTCTATGCCTTCCTGCCTCTTCCTCTGCTGCCCAAAGTACTATTAAAAGCCAGAGCGGAGAGGCCGAAAATGATTCTCATTGCTCCAGACTGGCCAAGACAACACTGGTATCTGCTCCTGAGGAGCCTGACACTCCCCACCATGGATCCTACCTCTAGTCCCTCTCTTGTTCCAGCACAACTACAAAACCCTTCACAGCCATCTCAAAACTCTAAATCTAGCTACATGGAGAATTCCTTGATTTCCCAACAATTTCTCCTCTCCAAGGAGGTGCAGGACATCATCTTGGAGGCCAGAAGACCTTAGACTAGAAAGGCTTATTCCACCAAATGGAAATGATTTTATGCCTGGAATCTCAAAGGGACAGAATCCTTGGGTAATAAATATACCTCAAATTTTACAGTACCTAGCTGAGATGTTAAACAATGGACTTTCCTTCTCCAAGATCCACGCTTCAACCATTTCTGCACAATACAACAGACCCTCCATTCTCTCTCTCAAGGCAGTCCCTCAGAGGGGCAAAGAATATAAAACCCCCAAGGAAACCACCAGTCCCTGCTTGGGACCTCAACTACGTACTGGAAAAGCTGACCCTTCCTCCCTTCGTGCCAGCTTCAACAGAGTTACAGTACTTGTCATGGAAAAAAGCTTTTCTTCTGGCTATCACCTCAACACTCAGGGTTTTGGAGCTTCAGGCCCTCATGGCTGTGCAACCATTCATCATTTTTCATCAGGACAGAGTTTCCTTACGAACCAATCCAAGATACCAAAGGTAGTATCCAGTGTAGCTTTGAATCAGACTATCCACTTGCCTACCTTTTATCCTAATCCACAAAACAAAGGGGAAAGACTACTACATTCCTTGGACATTCACAGACAACTACGTTACTACTTGGACAGAACAAAACCATTCAGGAAATTTGAGCAACTGTGTCCTATGCTGTAGGTGCTCAGGGAAAGGCTCCAAACAGACAATTTCAAAATGGATAGCCCACTGCGTACGCCTTTGTTACTCATTTCATGGAAACTGTGCCTTCATGCTTCAGATCCCACTCCACCAGAGCCACAGTTACCTCTGCAGCCTTCCTCAGGAGGGTCCCTACCAAGGACATTTTGGAAGCAGCCACCTGGAGTTCAGTGCACACTTTCTCCAAGCACTATCGCCTCCCACTATATTCAAAATGTAGAGCGGGCTTTGCCACAGCAGTCCTGCAGGGCATCCTAGCCCCTCCTAGTTCCACTTGGTGCCTACCACCCTTACTTAGCTTTGGGATTCTACCCATCTGTTATGACTGCAGCTGTATGCACGATCAACGTAGTACAGTTTTGTACCTACCATAAATGTAGATGTTAGAGTGCTCATACAACTGCAGTCCAGGTTTCCCTCCCTCCAACCCCTCTTAGGACAGGCCTTATGACTAACACTTTTCATATAGCCTTTTTGGGGTATTCTTTTATGGTGTATTTGCTTGCAACTACTGTGTTTGATTTATCAACATTGCATCCTTGCATAACATTGTTTGCCTTCCTTCTGGGGGCATCTGACATCTGGGGCAAGAAACTGAAGTAAATGGCGTTAGTTGCCTCTTTTATACCCCTGACGCACTGACGTCAGGGAAGAAGGGACTACAACCGACGCTGGACTTAGACTTTGGAATTCGGCCAACCGAGGACCCGCCTGACGGCAGGATAAACCCATCTGTCATGACTGCAGCTGTATGAGAACTTTAACATCTACATTTATGGTAGGTACAAAACTGTACTTTACCTCCCACACTCCAAAAGACATGGAATTAGGTGGACTGGACACTAACTTGGCCATGTGTATTTTGGGTAAGCATTACAACTACAGTAGGACTATCCACCCTGCAGTTTGACCTTGGCTCTAGATTCTCAATATTGAAGTGACACCCAACCCCATGTGCGCAACAATTGTGTGTGGTGGACTGATGGTTATTTTTGCTCTAACCATATCAAAAGTGCTTTAACATTTTTTTCATGAAATCTTGAGTATAACTTCATAGGAATCTAGAACACATCATTGGAACAAAAGAACAGCTAAATGTTGATATTTTAATGAAAAAGTGATTGTTCTGTATATGTTGAAGTTGCACTGTAATTTCCAAATGCTGTTCTGTCAGGATTTCCATCTTTGATTCATGTGACATTATTTTTATACTGCTGGTTTGAGTTGCTATCTTGAAGTTCCTGTTCTGTAAATAAGTTCATTTTGTGATGCATAAAGTAATCCCTTTTAGGGAAAGTAAGACTGATTCAGCTATGTGCCTGCTTTTTCCAATCTGCACCTGTTGGTGTAACATAGAGAAGACTATGTTTTTCCTAACAGATTTCTGATTTTCATTTTTCATAAGAATTGGTATATTTGCAGGCTAGGATGGGCCTTGATTGCTCGTGGATAAAATATTCATATGCATTTCGGAAAACACCAGGTGTAGAGTGTTGATACCTACCTGCATGTCTTTAGTGTCACTCGACCGCGGGGAGAATATGTAGACTCCACACAGTAGACGCTCCAGCAAAGAATCTAACGGGAGAACCTCTTGCTGTGAGGCAACAACACCAACGGCTGCCCCCCCCCCAAAAAAAAAAATATATATATAAAAATATATCCATATATATTAAAATATATCCATATATAAAAATATATCCATATATAAAAATATATCCATATATATATATAAAAATATATCCATATATATAAAAATATATCCATATATATATATAGCTATAGATATATATATAGCTATATATATATATATATATATATATATATATATATATATATATATATATATATATATATATATATATAGCTATATATATATATATATATATATATATATATGTATATATATATATATATATATATATATATATATATATATATATATATATATATATATATATATATATATATATATATATATTTATATATATATATATATATATATAGCTATATATATTTATATACATATATCTGTATATGTAGCTATATATATATATAGCTATATACATATATATATATATATATATATAGCTATATATATATATATATATATATATATATATATATATATATATAGCTATAGATATATATAGATATAGATATAGAGATATAGAGATATAGATATATAGATATAGATATAGATATATATATATATATAGATATAGATATATAGATATAGATATATAGATATATAGATATAGCTATATATATATATATATATATATATATATATATATATATATATATAGGTGTAATAACTTCAAAAAATAAACAATATTAAAACAAAAGATTAAACAGAGCCAATTAGCGTTTTCATCCAATTTAATGTGCTGGACTTCATCAGAATATGAAATACATTTTCAAAGCAATATATACCAATGGTAATGATATAGTGACATCACAGTAAAAAGGCCAATAAAAGGTTCTAAAGAAAACAAATGCATAAACATGTACACCCAAGTAATAAATAGTATCTCGTGAATAATACATCAATTAGGAGAGAATTTTGAGTATAGACAGAACAGAGCATGTAAATAATGGTTTCAATTATGCCATTTAAGAACACATCTAATATTCAAACATTCATTTAATCATGGGGAGCCTCTGCATTAAGTGTTTTTGTCCCCGAAAAAGAAAAGAACTTGGTCTAAAATGAAAAATTTAAACTCTGAAAGAACAAGCAATACTATGTTTGGCCAATGCATTACTTGTCCCCATTTCGAATAGCTGCATAGTGCTCCTTGATTGTGGTAGAAAGCTTGCATATAGTTTTACCTATATAAAAAGAACATGTGCAGATGGCCACATAGACAACAAAAATAGAATTGCAATCAAAATGGTCCATGACACTAACTGTAAAATTGTTTAAAACTATACCTATCAGTAGTAAGGATCCATTTACATACAATGCATTTACCACAGGAAAACATACCCTTGATCTGGTGTGGTATCGGTGGAGACGAAAGGAAAGGGTAGTCTCTATTTTCATACAACTGTAGTGATTTAATCTTTTTAAGCGTGAAGACTGGACTAGCACCCAACTTCAAGTGTATATCTTGGCTGCTGGTCAAAATGTCTCAGTTATTGTAAAGTACTTAATAGCATTAAAATCTCTACAAATGGGTATAGGGAAGGAGGTAAATCTGTCTAAATTAGTGTGTAAAGGCTGTGAAGAGCTGGGACTAGGTATAGAGGAATTAAGACCTGGTATAGTTAACTCTGAACAATGGAAGCAGGATTGCATTTATGCTTGGGGGTGAACCCCTTTAAAATGAGGAAATTTAGTAAACCTCTGGGTCCGAATTTCAGAACTGATATAAAGTAGTTGTAAAGGATAGCCTCTATCTAGTAAAAATGTTAAGTGTGACATTCTTTCAAACGAGTAGTAGTCAGAGATAATTCTAGATAATCTAATATATTGTCCCCTGGCCATTTTATGTTTAATGAACATAGGGTGCATACTAGTGTAATGTAAACTATTTGTAGGAAGAGTACCTTCAGAAATAAGACCAAGCCTGGGAGTTAAAGCTAGAAAAGACCTGTGAATTTCGAAAGTTGACATGGCTGCCTAGTGTGGATATTTTAAATTTTAAAAAAGTAATACTGTTAGAGAAGTCATTAATAAAGGAAAACAAGTCATTTTTACAACCATTCCATATAAAAAACAAATCAATTTATCTTCTATATAAAAATACTTTACTAAAACCTAGTAAGAGAAACCAAAGAACTAACTTCCCACCATGCAAGAAACAAATTAACATATGCTGGTGCTAACTTGGCTCCCATAGCTACTCATTTAGCCAGATGAAAAATCCTTATCAGTAAAATAAAACAAATTATTAGTGCGTACAAGTGAAGTCAAAGTACAAATAGTGTAAATTTTCTGTAGAGACCAGTTAGTGCATTTCTGAAGGTAATTCTTCAAAAACTGCAGACCTATATCATGAGGAATGTTGGTGTATAAAGATGGTCTAACGTAACCAAAATATCTGGGCCTGGAGGGGGGTTCAAGTATAAAAGATTTAAAATCCCATGAGCCTCAAAAAAAAAAAAAAAGGAGACTTCTGCACTACAGGATTCAAAACTAGATCAATGTATTCAGCAATACCTTCCATTTTCATTCGTTTATTAGACAGTCTAAAAGGGGGGTCAAGCAAGTCCTTGTGTATTTTGGGGATACCAAATTTTCCTAAATATGGATAAGTAATGGACATAAGACAACTCAATCATTTTGTAAAGGTTAATACATTTATCAATTGATCTGAAGGCTTTTCTGACATCAGACATGGTGGCTGGGGAATAAAACTCATTCCTTGTGAAGTCTGCATGACCTCCCTGTGGTCGAATGGCCTCCGAAAGACATGCGTGAATGGGCGTGCCTTCACTGAAGGTTGGGCATCGGGCTGGCAATTCGGCACCATCAAAATGTACTGCCAATCATTAGCGGACTGGAGTTCTGCTGTGGCGACCCCTAACCGGGAAAAGCTGAAAAGACAATTAGTTGAGGTCCTTTAGTAAAGCTTGAGTATGTCTTCCATTAA